>NC_056585.1:137771-137862 GCF_018340385.1 Cyprinus carpio | reverse complement strand
CGCGCGCTCACAAGATCTCCCGGTTGTGAATTGAGTTCACTAGAGACTCGCACTAAACGGTTCGTTTGAATCAGTGAGTTGTCGACTCCAG
>NC_056585.1:137570-137636 GCF_018340385.1 Cyprinus carpio | reverse complement strand
TCAGATCATTCTAATTCGTGAATGAATCGTTTGGTGCGATTTGCGAACCGATTTAAAAGGTTCAGG
>NC_056585.1:71156-137526 GCF_018340385.1 Cyprinus carpio | reverse complement strand
ACAAACAAGAAAAAGAAAAATGTTAAAATAATGAAATAATAAAATAAAATAAAATACAAATAAAATAAGGAAATATAAAAATGTATAAATTGAATAAATGATAAAATGACAAAAATAGGGTGTTGTGGCTGGTTGCTACTGTGTTGAATTCTTATAAAGAATGAAAAATGAATGAATAAATGAATGAATGAAAGATCAAATGAACAAACTAATAAAAAATCAATGAAAGAAGAAACAAAAAAACATAGAAAAAAGATAAAACATTGGATAAATAAATAAAAAGAAATATTGAATAAAAATAATTTTGTTTAAACAAACAAACAAACAAACAAATAAATAAATAAATAAATGCATTAAAAACAAAAAATACATTTTTAGCCTAGATTAGAGCACCGACAAAGTGTCATTCAGGTTATTACTTGATAAATATAAAAACACATGCAAAGTTGTGCCATCCTTGCTAGGGGTTTTTTTGCCATGATGTTCAGGAGTGATCCTAGAAGTGGCCAAAATAGCCCATCTCCATCTCCGTCTATCTAATAAAATTCTGGTCCATTGATGCAGCTCAGGGCCGTCCCTATGGGGTTATTTCTGTCATGGGGCAAAGAATGGCACATTGATTGCTCAGAAAAGCACTGCACACCTCTCCATCACCAAGCCACACCATTTGAGACATCACGCATGTTTGTAGCACAAACTGTGAGAGACGAGTTACACGCCACACTTGTCTAATACATTTTTTATACAGGTAGTCTCTCAAAGTGCTTTAGAAGAAAAATATGTGAGTGCGTGCACACGGTAATTTGTCTATTTCTTGATCTAAGGCAGAATTCATTTCCATCTCTATGTGGGATCCGCATTGATAAACACTCAAATGAGATGTCAGCACAACACATACCCCTAGATTAATCAGAATAAAAATACAGAGCTTTTTATGGGCCACGTCCTGATGCAGGTGTGCCGGAGTGTTTTTAATTACTCTCTTCAGATGTGTTTGGATCTAAAACACTGAGAAAAAAGGGCCAATTCCACTTAAGAGTGAGCTACAAGGACCTGGAGGGCAGAGCACTTGAGGCGAGTACTCTCAAGGGTGCAGGGCAGTACAGTCTCATGTATGGCCTTTGGAAGACCCTACACACAGATAGACGTCACTGCTGCTTTATCTGAATATGAATGTGGCCTTCATAACCTAACAGAAAAAAAAGTTTGGTTTGTAGTATAAAATCATGTTTGGCAGATAAAACATCATTTTTTGACTCCAACCACACAAACATGTCAGGAATCTTAAAAAACAAAATAAAAAAAAACATTATTTAGAGGTGCTACATTTTAAGGGGAAATAATGGATCAACATGTTATTTTCAGTATTATCTACAACAGGATCAGCATTTTCATGGGTTTAAATACAAGAGTTTTGTTATAGAGACAATAAAAACAACTTTGCGCATCAAAACCACTCCTTTCCTGGTAAAAACCTGATTTTCAAAAAATTCAATAAATTTGCAACAGCTTAATGTAACATTTTTGACAAGTCATGTATCAATCTCTGAGTTACATGTAATTGAAGACACACAATAAACT
The DNA here is from genome assembly GCF_018340385.1 of Cyprinus carpio. NCBI lineage: Eukaryota > Metazoa > Chordata > Actinopteri > Cypriniformes > Cyprinidae > Cyprinus > Cyprinus carpio. Next base: position 135,945 of record NC_056585.1, on the reverse strand, counting down.
TAATTCTGTAAAATAAGCATGATGCACTATGCAAAAACCATTTCAAATGCATCCAGCACGTTTTATAAAACCCGAAAATCAAACATAGTTCACCCCTTATGCATGTTATCATGCCCGGCATCAAAAATGTAGTCTGTCTGTCGGTTGGAATATCAGTAGTAAAACATCAACATGTTGCAATTTATCGGCATCAGTCACTTCACTGATTACTCAAAAATAAATGATTACAGTGCATCTGTTTTCAAATCCACATCATTTAAATATTTAAACATCGATGTCTGTCAAAAAATAACATGCACAATACACAGTACACAATACAAGCACACACATTTCCTGAAAAACCCACACTACTGGATATTTTGACTACGTCATTGCTTTCTGAGAAGGAAATGTCCGCCTGAGCGGCTTCAACATGCTGTCTCTGTTAGACACTGTAACATACCTAATACTTAACACACGTGAGTAAAAATTTGTTCTTCACTTGCTGAAATAGATTCAGAATGCTCAGTGAACTGAGTGAAATACTTCACACTGCATGGTAAAGAGAATAAACACCAACTGAGTTCAAAAACTTCACAGTGTTAGTGAACTTTGTTAAAAATTTTAATTAATAAATACATGCATACATAATCATTCCCTTTTCAAGGGCACAAAACTGGTATATATTACAAAAACAAAAAGAGTACACAAAAAGTCCCATCAGTCACACGTGAGCTACTGAACATGAAGTCAACAGAAAAATCCATCAACTGTGGAGTTACTACTTGGATATGTTTTCATTTCAGCGAGTACATCTGCCCTGCCTGAAGAAAATTTAGTTGAAATTTTCTCTTTTGTTTTTCCTCATTAATTATTGCAGGAACTGGCTGCACTTTCAGCTTTAATGCTCAAAGCGCTATGATTTCACCAGACCTGTAATAGCTCACAATATTTCCTCCATCCCTAAAGAAAGTGTTTGTGGAAATCATGTTTTCCTCTCTGACGGTAAACACAGACGTTTGCTGAAGTCATAAAACTGTGGAGATTCTATATTCTGCATGTAAGATGCTTTTCAGACAACACAGTTTATGATGTTCATTCAGCTGATATCTCATACTGTCACTACTGAACTCAGACACTCCAACACTTCATTTTCCACATTCCACTCACATGCTACAAAATTTGTGTCTCTGCCAAAATCCATGTTTATTTCTTTTGCACTCAGCTTTCTCTGACAACAATCCTTTCCCCCGTAAACAGCTTTGAGCATAAACTCTGATATAAAAATCATCTTGGTTGACATCTTTTCACTCTGTCTTTTGTTTTGTTTTAATTTATAGTTTTTAATCAAAGGCAGAACAATGTTCCAAAAAAGCAAAACCAAACAACGAGCTCAAAATTAAGCTTAGATTTGTACCATTTTTCACTGACCTCGTTGCATTGCATTCTGGGATTGGCTGGTCAGTAAAAGATGTGACACTGTCTAATATAATTATGCTGTGTACATACACTAAAAATGTGCTTATTAAGTCAGAAAAGCTATTAATACTTCTTGTTTACATGAAGAAACATTTCACATGGACTAAAAACCCCACACTGAGTTGTTTAGTAGCTTGTTTCATGCATGGTGCAATAATTTTGTTTTGGCCTTTCTAACACGAATAACCAGATGCAAAACAGACTGAGTAAGGTTGCTTAATGCTCTTAAAAAGCATGGAAACATCTGTGATTTACATATCTATTCAGAAAGGTATAACCTGTGTTAATGGCTAGATCACACTTCACATACACACAACAGCACAGAAGAACTGAGTCAGCTGTCAGTTTTACTTGTTAATTCATCATGTGTGATTGTGCATCTTGGGCAAAGGCACAGTCAAAATTTATCACCAAAAGACCTGACTCAGCAAGTCAATTTCTCTGACGGCTTCTCTTGGTATTGTATCAACACAGCATTTTCCTTTCTTCCTTCCTTTTTTTTCTTTTCCTCTCTTTTCTTTCTTTCTTTCTTTCTTTTTTCTTTTCCTTCCTTTTTCCTTCCTCCTTGTCTTCCTTCCTTACTTAATTACTTTTTATCATTAACTAACAAACAGAAACATGCACAGAACCATATTAAACTAGAATGTGCAAACAATTTAAATTACCAATTTCTAAACAAAATAAAAAAAGTAACAAGTTGACTTAAGAAAATAAAATTTAAATAAAACAATTAAAAAAATATATTTTTCGGTACTTGAAATAAAAATAAACTGCTGAAATAAAAGAAACGCCAATGGATTTTATTTCAGCTAATTGCCAAGGCACATAGTGTAACTTGAAGTACTAAAATAACTAAAACAAATAAACTAAAATCCATTAAATTAAAATGTATAAAAAAACTACATAAAGACAAATTTAAACAAAATAAAAGACACAACAAAATTCAGTAACACTCCTTAAATAACACTAGAGAGAAAACAGAAAATATAAACAAAAAATCTAATTCAAAATAATATTAACAAAAACTTCTCGGTTACGCAAGAGGAACCCTCGCTCCTGAGGAGGGAATGGAGATCACGGTGACGAACAAATTGGGATATCTCTACTTCGGGAGCGGTAAACGCACGAATAATGCACATTGGAATGCATCATTGTATCCAGCCGCCGCTGATCACAGCACGAGTATAAGAAGGCAGCAGGTGCAATGCATACCAGGTTTTCGCCGAGGAGCCGTTGCAACCCGCCACTCAGTGGTAGGTACAGCAACTGGCGATGTTCTCGTCTCTTCCCTCTTTAAGCGGAACGAGGTTACCATACATAACCGAGATCGTTCCCCTTCAGTTGTAAGTCGAAAAGCTATTAAACTTTTCTTGTTTCATGAAGAAAACATTTCACAATGGACTACCAACCCCAACCACTGAGTTTGTTTTATAGCTTGGTTTCATGCATGTGGTGCAATAGATTCTTGTTTTGGTCTTCTAACACTCAATCAATCGATCAAAACAACTCGAGTTTGTTTACGCCTCTAAAAGCAGCGTGAACATCTGTGATTTACTATCTATTCAGAAAGGTATTAACTGTGTTAATGGCTAGATCACACTCACATACACAACAGCACAGAAGAACTGAGTCAGCTGTCAGTTTTTACTTGTTAATTGGGTCATGTGTGATTGTGCATCTTGGGCAAAGGCACAGTCAAAATTTATCACCAAAGACCTGACTCAAGCAAGTCACTTCTCTGGACGGCTTCTCTTGGTATTGTATCAACACAGTATTTTCCTTTCTTCCTTCCTTTTTTTCTTCCTCTCTTTCTTTCTTTCTTTCTTTTTTTCTTTCCTTCCTCTTCCTTCCTCCTTGTCTTCCTTCCTTACTTAATTACTTCTTTTATCATTAACTAACAAACAGAAACATGCAATAGAACCATATTAAACTAGAATGTAAAAAGTAAAATGGAATTAAATTAATTAATTTAAACAAAATAAAAAAAGTAACAAGTTGACTTAAGAAAAATAAAATTTAAATAAATCAATTAAATATATTTTTCGGTACTTGAATAAAATAAACTGGCTGAATAAAAGAAACTACAATTTTTTATTTCAGCTAAGTGCCAAGGCAATATTAAGCGTAACTTGAGTACTAAATAACTAAATAAATAAACTCAACTAATAAATTAAAATGGTAATAAAACTACATAAAGACAAATTAAAAACAAAATAAGACACAACCAAAATTAGTAAACGCACTTTACATACCACTAGAAGAGAAAACAGCCCCAAATATAAAAACACATCTAATTCAAAATATTAAAAAAACTTCTGGGTTTACGTATTGTACCCTCGTTCCCTGAGGAGGGAATGGGGAGCGATCACGTCGGTGAACGAACAAGTTGGGATATCTCTGCTGTGAGTGTACAGCTAAATGAGTCAATGCACATTGGAATGCAATTATTGTGCAACCAGTTGGGCAGCTGATCACAGCACGAGTATAGAAGGCAGCAGTGCAATGCATACCGAGGTTTTAAGCTGAGGTAGCCAAGCCAGCAACCCGGGCACTCAGTGGTGGTATTTGTTGCAGCAACCCGTGGCGATGTCTCCGTTCCTTCCTTAAGGGAACAGTGTTACCATACATAACCGAGACGTTCCGCTTTCAGTTGAGTCACGCTCTCCACGTCACGTCGGTGAATGACGAATTGGGATCCCTACCAAAGCACCATGGGTGCTGCCCCTTCCAGTGCCCTGTGCGCAGTCGGCTGTGCCCCATTTGGTGTGGGCTGGGGCTCGGAACAAGTAGTTCCACTCACCATTGTCAAGCACTAACCTCACTGGGTGAGACTGGATAACACTGGGAAAACTTACCTGTTTTCCGCTTGGAACAGGATGCTGCGGAAGCCCCATCCTTTCCCAGAAAGGAGTTTTTCGGAAGTAAATACGCTACATAACATATAGCATTCCGTTAAGGTGTATATGGAGAACAATTGAGGTGATTAAAAAAACCCTCTTGGGAAGGCAGAAGTCTGCCGGGCAAACACGGGCTCTAAGGCTATACCGTGGACTATACACATAGGTCTCAATATGGAACCCAGCCTTCCACGGTTCTCCGGATTCATCATCATGAAGGCCTGGCGCCGGAACATTCTGGTGACCACGTCCAGCTGCCCTAGGGGGAATGGATGGAGAACTCAACAGGGTGTCTGACAGTAGACGTACGGCACACTCTGGAGCAGTTTTAGCAATCCGACACTAACCGGGGCCTCTCGGATGCCAAACTACCCGTCATGGAAAAAGTGTAAGAAAAAACAGGAGAATAAACCCTTATAGGCTTAATGCTTAAGGGACGAGCAACCCAGGGCTGTGTCCGCCTCCTCCAGGGGTAGTGCTTGCGGTTTACCACTGTGGTCCTTTGAAGTGGTGGAGTGGAACCTTGGGCACATAGCCGGCCAGGGCCCTCAGGATTACCTGGAGGTTAGCCAGCCCAACTCGAGACACGAATCTCGACTGGAAATGCAATGCAGGTCCCTACCCTCTTGATTGTAGACACAGGGCCAAAGGATAGGCGAGCAGGCAGACAGAGTTTTCAACATGCGCAAGAGAGAAGGACACAACGTGTTAGCTCAGGCTGAATTGCAAAGGCTCGAACGGGGGCCTGACGTGCGTATAAGTGTTAGATTGCAAAGGCTCGAACGGGCCCTGCTGTGTGATTTTAGCACCAGAGTCAGGCCCAAGCAGGGTATAATGAGGGGTCCGGGCAAGAGATTTAACCTCCTGACCACCTCTAAGGAACCTGATGAAGAGGTCATGCTTACCTAGAGACTGCCCATTCATGGGGTCATGGTGCGCAGCAATAGCAGCAACCTGCGACTTTTGAAGGGTGGAGGGAGAACAGCCTTTGCTACCAGCCCTTGCTGCAGAAAGGAAAGCGGACTCTGCAATCATGATTCTTCGGGGGTCTCTTCTGCGAAAAGAATGCCACTCTACGAACAGGGTTTTTCCACTTTTCAAGGCGTAAGCGTGATGGTGTTCACTATCTCCTGGGGTGGGTCTACCATAGAACCTCCGTTGTTAACGTCCAGGGACCCAGACATGGAGTTTCAAAAATCTGGACGGCAGGTTGCCCAAACGGCGCCCCGTTCTCTGAGTCAGTAGTCCCTTCCTCAGAGGAATTGGCCAAGGAGGAGCCTCGTCGCGAGAAGAACTAGTTTTGGCGGGAACCGGTCCAGGTGAGGTGGGCCTATACGAGCCACTAAGCAGACTTGCTCACTCAGCCTCCCGGACTTTGCACAGTGTCCTGTGCGAGAAAGGGATCACTGGGGGAAACGCAGTATTTGGCGGAAGGAGCCCCGTTGGCAGCAGCCGTGCCAGTGCCAGTGCATCTGTGCCGAGAGTATACCTAGGCAACAAGCTGGAGCACGTAGAGAGAGATCTCTGGAGAAGAGCAGGCAAAACAGGTTCTACGCCTGAGTGGCTACGAAATGACTTCCAAAATTCAGCTGGACCGTAGGGGCATTGCTTGAGACGCGCTCGTTGGCTGTACGGTTGAGCAGGACCACGGAATGTGAACACGCCAACATAGAAGAAGGCATGCCTCAGAACCTTCCGGATCCACAGGAGGAGGTGGCGGGCGAGTTGCTGACATGCCGACGTTGAAGCGCAGACCACCTTGTGGTTTATGGGTACGACAACAGGACTAAACTGTAGCTTTGTCCATTCGGACCCGGCACATGCCTTGCCTTGTACAGTGACCTTTGCAGATGGTTTCAAGGCAAGGTGCAACTGCTAAACAAATCTCGGCCAATTGATATGTGCCACTTGCAGCTTTGGGCCTTCTCCCCAAACCCCTGAGGGATGCATGCCCGTTGTACGGCTCCACGACGCTGCGTTGTCGGAGGCTGCTGTGGCATCGGGAGTGGGGGCGGGGATGCGGGGGCCCGCCCTCAACGACTACGCAGGCTGGGGCGCTGCAGTTCGGCCGAAAAAGTGGGGGTGTGGCGGAGTCAGGAAGCAGGTCAGCTCGCTACCGGGCAGGAATGTTCGATCAACCTCTCGATCACTCGCAGTCGAGGACACTGGTGCAGCCCGGGAGAGTACAAAGCTCTCGCGAAACGACGTCTCGACCGTCGTCGAAGAAGAGTCCGGTCTCGTCGCACCACCAGTGCGGCACGCGAGGAACACCCGAACCTTGTCCGGTCGTCCCTCATGTATCCTGACCCAGCGAGCTGGCATTCTGGCACGAGATGTTGCACCTCCGTGACACCGGCGACGATGTGCCACAAGGCGAGGTGCAATGAGTCGCAGAGCATACTTAGCCGAGTGAAACTTCGGCTCGCTCGGTCGGAAGCTGATGACGCTGAGTGAGCTCCATTAAGGCTGGCTCTGAGTTCTTTCAGTAACTGATTCCGCAACACCTGACCAACCGTCTGTGCAGCATTGGTTTCAATGCCTCTTGGCCGGGGGCACCTGCAGTGGAGCTAGAAGCTATGGCCAGACTGTTACGTGGAAATGCTAGCTTCCAAGCACTGGAGCCCGCAATAACGCAACTTTGAACACGGTCATAGACCACCGATGAATGCCTAGCGCAGGCCCCGGGAAGAATCCAGTACCACAGGGTTCCCTAGCCAGGTAGAGGCGGGGCCTTTAGGAAACAATTGTGCATCTAGGGCTACTGCTCCCGCCACCTGACTGAATTACGAAGCGGGATCGTCCGTTATGACCTAACCGTAGCGCTCTTGCCGTCGCATCGAGGGTTGGTGAGGGAGGCAGAAGCTCACTGGACGGTTTTTGGTCCAGAAAATAAGTCAAAGGTGCTCCGTACTATGACTTTGGGTGAGTCACATGACCTTCCGGGAAGGAAGGCAACTGCGTGCGGGAGCTGAGAATGCCCGCGCCACCCGCGAGAACACCAATCATCCAAACGGTTGCGGGCGGGACTGCGGGGTGACACAATTACACTCGTAGCCCCTACCACCTCGCTCGGCCACAATGCGGACGCATAGTCGTGACATTCCGGAGCTCGATTCACGGCTTGCGCCACCATCCAGAGGGTGGCCCAGCATTGGATTTGCCAGCCATCGTCATCTGCTGAGCACGCTAACCCTTCGACGTGCGAAGTCGAATTATTCCTGGTAGAGGTGTATGGCCCACTGGATACCCAAGGTACGCTCTTGATTCACGGCACGGAACCCAGCGCCTTCGCTAGGATGCTCCGCTGAAAACATCGAAATGCAAGAGGGTGTGGTTGTCCCAGAGGGGTGGTCCACTGCGCGGTGATCTGCCCCACGTAAACCACTCCAAGCACGGCACTGCGTACTGGTCGCTGCTCTTGCCTTTGTCCGCAGAGTACGACATCCTGCTTGTCGCAACCAACAGACTCACTCGTCTGGGGGTCTCAGATTCGTTGGGTTTCAACTCGAGCCCTACCCTAACGTGGACCGGAAAGCATAGGTGGGGGGGGGGGGGGGGCCTTCCGGATTCTGAGCAGGCTTTGTGGACCTCCCAGAGGTTCGCAAGCATGGCTGATTCTTCATCCGCGCTCATCCCTCCGATGCTGAGATCGACCACTGTCGGGGGGATGCCCTTCGATATATCTGGTACGCTCGTTAGGAGGGACCACGCGTCCGTCGGATGCCCGCTGAATCGGAGGTGCAAGAGATTGGTGTCATCCAGAGGTTGGTTTCCCTGCGGTGTTTTGCCACCGACTGTAAACCCTCAAACCGCCCGCGCTACGCCGGGAGTACTTCTTATCTGTCCACCAGAACGATCCCCAGATCGCGGCAGAGGCAACGGGACTAATCCCCCCCTGAAGGTAGTGGAGTCCGGTTCGCGCTCTGAGATGGTCCATCTTCCCGCATTAAAGAACTATATAGATACATATATATGTCTATACCTGTGGAGTATATTCGATCATATTGTACGATATATATTATACTGTAATATTATTATCTGTTTATATACATTTAACTTTCATGAAGAACACAAGCACAAATTCAAAAATATAACAATTCTAATAAATTACGATATTTTATATATATATTATTATATATGCCTATATATATATATATATAGATAATATATCCCATATCGGTACATTATTATAAGCTAAACTTATATATAGATACATAGCGAGTTGTATTCATCGGACTTTAGTGCCTTATCTTAAGCATGGCAAAAATTCTATTGTCTTCAGGTTAGTTACAGTTAAGTGCAAGTTCTAATTTAGGGAAACAATGAAATAGATGCTTTTATCAATAAGGTATGTTGGCCTCTTTTTAACAATAATTTTGCCCATATTCAGTGCGAGGATTTCCTATGATGTAGACGTGTTGCTTACTTCTTGAACAGGCAATTTAAATAACCCTGGGTGGAATTTTTTTTTGTAAACCCTCAGTTTCCCATTTATTCTTAATTGCATGGGAAAAAAAAAGCAAACCACTGGGGCGCGAGACCACTGGATACTTCTCTCTGTAGTAGGACACAAATTCAATTCATTTTCAGGTTTGAAATGACATAAGAGTTAAAAGTAGCATCTTCTTTCATTTTTAGCTGAACTACCCCTTTAAAGTGCACCTAATCAATAAACATAATTTGGGGTTCACAAATCAGAAAGCATGTGATACTAGACGACTAGAAAAACGAGGAATTGCAGAGAGGGAAAGTAACTGATGGGCAGGATGTCAGTGGAACGTCTGTTTAACAGGCAAGCCCGGGAGCGTTGCCGAGGGCAACATTAAACAATGTCCCCTCGACAGTGATTACTGAGTTGGAGTGAGAGTGACTCATGGTGGCCACAGGGTGGCACTGCCAATTACCTCATGCTCCAACTTCCCTCTGTCATAAGGGAGAGTGTGTAATGGAACACAGCCTGTGGCGCTACCAAGGGCAAGGGTCAGGAATGGTCAAGATTTTAATTAGGGGTTGGGAGTTACAATTGTACCAAGTGGCGAGGTAGGGCGTAGCAGCGTATAGCCTCGAGCGAGGATTATGCAACCAGGAGACGAAGCTGGATACTTGTTTGTGTGTGCATCTTGATCTCAGAGACAGTCTTTGTGACTTTTATGAGTGATGGTGTTGAGGAGACTGGTGATTAATAAAATAGTAGGGGTGTCGCCCGAGAATCCGCATTCCTTTATTCGTAAAGCGCACGGAATAGATGTGCTTCAAAACGAATATCGAGATCAAAATCGACAAATAATTTGCTTATCGCCCGGCGCTCCCCAAGGCGGAGCGAGATGATTGCGGTCTGAAAAAAAACACAAAGCAACACATCTTTGGGCTTTGCTATGATCCACAGCGTGACTGCTGGAATCAGCGCAATCTGTTACACAAACCTCTAAAGTGCACTCAATGAGTTTGGGAACAATGGAATGAACGTTAAACTTTAGGAAAGTAAAGACTCGCGCCAAATCAAAACCACGTATTGCGGTTGCGGCCCTCCATTCATCTATCAGAATCATAGCTTGGCAAGAGTAGCCTAATATTACCTCAATATTACATCATACAACGTTTTACTATTTTTGTATATAAAAAGTCAGTGATTGAAACCTTATAGTTACGATATGATACACACAATGAAATAAGCACAGCCGATTGCCGATAACCACCGCAGCGCCATCTCTGCGCGTCTCCGTCTCCTTCAAAAACCAAACCAGCTCCGTCAAATTATGAGGCTAATAATCACTAAATACAGATAGTAGCCTAAAAGTAATTCATTCCCTAATGTTTTTTGTCATGAAATCTTCCTTACTTGTATGTAAATGTTTTTAGAACTTAAAATTTATATATTTTCGAATACTGATAGGGCAAAGCAGTCCCAAATATGTTTTTCATACTCTGTTCTCGTTTTTTCCCCACATTGGTTTTCCAGACCTGCAAATTACTTCAGAGTGAAATACTTTGTTGTTCAACTCTTCCCTGCAGGAACCGGTGAGGCCAAAGGACTTTCTGTTGGTTTTTACATATTCCTCTAAAAATTACAATGCCCAGTAAGTGTGTAAAGTAGCTAAATGAGTTTTATAAGATGAAAATAAAGGCGCCAAATAAAATAGCCAGTTTTTTGCAGTTGCCTTGTTTCCAGGCATTTTAAATTGGAATGACTTAGAGTCAATTTTTCCATAGTTCTAAATTGCATAGGAACCCTTACTGTTTTTCATTTAGATACTTAAATATCTGTTTATTATTGGATCCACGAAAGAGTCCCAAGCTGGGACTTGAACTCAGGTTGCTCGAAGCCTGCCTATACAAGGGAATCGGCTCGCGACTGTTAGAAGATGTTTAGAATGTCTCCTAATGTTATGATCCTTAAAAATTATTGTTTTAATTAACCACTGCATAATTATTTCAGTGATAACGTATGAAAAAAATATAGGCTGTGGAAACCATAAACTCATAACGGTCTAATCAATCTCTGTACTAAGTTCTGGTTCAAGCTCCGCCTACTTTCAGGTTTTTAGATACCGCTTAAGCTGCATACAGATATGAAGTAGCACAACTGTTTTCAACACTGATATTAATCAAAAATGTAGAGCAGCAAATCAGCATATTAGAGTGATTTCTGAAGGATCATGTGATACTGAAGACTGAAGTAATGATGCTGAAAATGCTTATAAGAGTGCTTATAGGACCTCTAAAACTATATAATCATATTCACACATTTAGCTTATGGCATACAATACATATTACAGAGAAACTACTACTGTTCAAATACTTTAAATAGAGCTTAAAGAGCAATAGCTCTGTCACCAAGGAGCTCAACAAGCCTTTGAAACCAACAACAATCTCAAAATCTGATCTAATATGCTGCATCTAGGTGTTTGTGAACACACCTAAGACACAATGTGTTCGCAACTGAATTTACTTCCATAGTCTGATGCACCGATGAATCAGTGACAATAAGACCAGTAAAAAGGCTCAGTCTGATGTGTGCTGACGTGATTTGTCCAGTCAGTGTGTGAAAGATCAGACAAGATTTGGGCTCTGAATGTGAATTCAGTCCTTTCTGGACAAAAGCATCCATGGTCTCATTCAAGCCAAAGACAAAAGAAATTGAGGTAATTCCTGTTAAAGGGATGGTTCACCCAAAAATGAAATGCTTGTCATCATTTATTCTCTCTCAAGTTGTTCCAAACCCGAGTTTCTTTCTTCTGTTGAACACAAAAGAAGAGATTTTAAGAATGTTGGTAACCAAACAGCATTTTTTTTTTCATACTATGAAAGTCAATGGCTACCAGCAACTGTTTGAATTTTCATTTTTGGGTGAACTATTCCTTTTAACAAATGGTAGTCAGAACTGAAGCCTCTTAGGTCAAGCTCTCGCGTTAAAAACGCTCGGAAAACACTCCATTCCCCCATTCAGCAACTAGCCAGTTTCCGATGAGAGGAGCTCCACGCGACATAAAGTAGCGAAGAAAGCATCAGACAATTGTTTTTTAACAAGCGATAATCAGCAACCGGGAGCTAATTTTAATCAACATTTGACGTTCAATGAATGTCAATAAGATATTTAAATATCATCAAACTTACTTGGAGATGGACTCGGCTTCTGTGACGCCATGGGAACAGGACGTTTCCGAAGCCGCGCGTAGCTGTAAACTCTGAGCAGGCCGAGGCCAGAGCGATCTTAGACACCAGTGAGCAGTGATGCTGAACCAAGAGAAAGATCAGAACCAGAGACACTGCACCAACAAAGAGAGGAACGCCTGCATGTGATCCCCACACAGAAAACACACACACACACACCACGGTGAATAAATAACAAGCAGATATGTTCTCCTTATATGCATTCAAAGCGTTGAATATACAAACAGCAGTAAAGACAAAGCCCATATGATTTGCACTCAAAACAAACACTGTCTGTGACAGCATAAACAAGCATGACCTTAACAAATCTTCCTACGTTAAGCTGAGTTTCTGTACAATAACACACACTTTGTTGGCGTTTCCGGTTTGGATGTCTGTCATGTGCCGGAAATCTCACTGCTCCAAATACGTTGCGTTTCCATTTAACTCAGAATTTCATCACTTATTGCTTGGAAAAGTGCAACAGAACGACAAGTTGCAATAGAGCATGTAACTTGGAAACTTGGAAATCCACAACAACTTTGTCTTGGCACTGAGATAATAATAATAATAAAAAAAAAACACCAGGTTAAAAAATGCACTACTCAGTCAAAAAGTCGAAATATTATATTAATTACTCTAAATTCCACATTATACCAAAATAAAATAATACCAAGTAAAATAAAATAAAATAAAAATTTTTATTTTTATTTTACATTTATTATTTAAATTTTTCAAGATTGTGACATATTTAATGATGGAGTTAACTACTCTATATATGGACGTTTTTCAAACTTAACTGAGCATTTGTTTCAAGTTCTTAAAATGTTTTACAAAAACTCTCTTTACCATGGATAAAAAAAAAAAAAAATCTCTGAAACATTTTAGTTGGATGTCTAACAAACTCCACATTAAACCAATTCAAACAAATTAATAAACTACACAATCAGTAATGCCTGATATCATTATTTGTCATAGTTAGTGTTATGTTTGTTCCAAAATAGAAACGGTTTCCACAAAGCTAACTGGATTTGGGGGGTGGGTGGTAAGTGTTCATAATGCACGGCTAGGTGCTCCTCTCAACTAAGGTGTTAATCAGGTGTGGGCCAAAATGTGTGTGCATGTAATGTATGTGTTTGATGTGTGGGTCCTGCGTCAGCAGTCGCAGGACATGATGTGTCTCCTGGAGGTGAGCAATGGCGAGTGTGATGAGTGTGAGTGTGTGAGTGTGTGTGTGTGTGTGTGTGTGGTGTGTGCTGTGTGTGGTGTGTTGAAGTGGAAGTCGAGTGAAGTGAAGTGAAGTATAGAATTGATAGTGTAAAGTGAAGTAGAGTGAAGTTACTAAAGGTGTGCATGAATGATGGCCCTGACATGAAGCCACACATCTACTGCTGCTCATTACGCCCACAAACAAAACTGACACCCGAAGCAGACAGAGACTCTGTTCTAACACCTAGTGATCCACTTTGCTGTCTGACAGCCTACATCCTGTAGGCAGCTGTCCTCTACAGCCCAATATCTAACAGACCTTTTAAGTGACTCATTTGGAAAGAGAAGCTCTCTATATAGCTGAGACTACTTATTACGGCGATGTAGAAGAGTTGTAAAAGCAACTTGTTGTATACATACTCTTTCATGATCAAATGAAATGTTCTATTTTTGTATGTAATTTCCAGTTTTTAGCCTATAGTAATTTTGGAAATTAATTCACTTTTTACATATTATTACGTGGATTTATCAATACATTTAGTGTAGTTTTGTTTTCATATTTGTTATTTTCAGTTTAGTAATTTTGTTATGTGCTTTTTTGAATTTTTGTTGATTTTTTTTATATACATTTCAATTTAGATTTGATGTACTTTTATTGTAATTTTATTTTAGAGATTTTAAGCTTACTTAGGTATTTATAATTTATTACATTTTTGAACTATAGCTTCTGTTTTTAACTATTTACAGCTTTTCATTTTAAATTGTAGTTCCTTTTTAAAATAATTTTATATTTTTATTTTTGTTTTTAGTTGTAATCATCGTTTGCTTGAGCATCTACAATTTTCTGACCTTTACACACACACACACACACACACACACACATATATATATATATGTGAATCAGTCTAACAAGTACTTTGAAATTTCCAAGTCATTACTATTGGTCATGTCCAAGCTCAAATGAACTGAGAATTGAATCAAATAATTCTAAAAATACTCAAACTCTTAGGGTTACTTCAATCAGTTTACTGATTACAAGTACTGTCTGATTGTCCATAAAACAATGTGAAGTTAAAGACAGCTTTATTTTTTTTTTTTAATGAAATGCAAAAACTTTAATGCAATAAACACGCTACTCAACACTGGTGCTGATTCTGTTTAGTATATTCATTATATACTTAGGACCAATTATTTGGGTGAAAGGAGGGAGCAGACAGTGAGAGAGTGAGACTGGGAGAGATAGAAGGAAAGAATGAGGAAGAGGGGGCACTGACAGAGCACGCAAGAAAGCGAGTAGAGGAAAAAAAGACTGATAAGCAACACAGACGGAGAGAGAGAAATTTTCATCCTGATGCCAGTGACCCATGAGCGTCTCGTCTCTGCTCCCCCATCTATCTGCTCCGAGACAGCCAGAAGAATACTAATGCATCTCTCTCCTCTCACACACACACACACACACACACACCTGTGTGCATGTGTGTCAGCATAAGTGCACATTTCAGGTGTCGGTTTCAGAATAAGTGCAATGTGCAATGTATGATATATTCTCAGATTGCTCTGGAAAGTTAATGTGTATAGGTAGAAGAAATATTCCTCAGTGTGAAGCTGGGATCCAAAACCCTAGCGAGCTGCAGGAACCACAGGTGTGTTCTTGATGCAAATGGCTGTTTCAAAAAGTCACCAGCATAAAACATGTAAAGGTAGTATTGAGAAGGAGGATCCCAGAATACATCGCATCAAGTCAAAGAAAAAAAAATAAATCTAAATGTGAGGACAACGTAAGAGAAATTCATTATAAATATATATCATTCAAAAACGAAAAATAGATTCAAGTAAATAATGATTATTTGACCCAGTCATTTTTGTTACATTACCTTATTGTTTTTTTTGTAAAAAGATTTTTATGATTTTTTTTTTTTTTTTTAAGAAATGTCTCATGCTCACTGAGGCTGCATTTATTTGATAAAAAATGTAGTAAAAAACAGCAATATTGTTACATATTATTACCATTTAAAATATCAGTTTTCTATTTTAATGTATTTTAAATATTATTATAGTATTTATTAATATTTTAAATTAGTTTGTTTGTATTTTTTATTTTACTTAAATTTCACTAATTTTTGTCATGTGCTTCTGTCATTTTTTTTATTATTTTATGTTTTCTTTATTTATTATTATACCATTTATTAATTCTTTGATTTATTTTTCATTTTAATTTTAGTTAGTTTCAGTAATTTTATGTGCAGTTGCCATTTTTTTTAATTTCTTTTAAGATTTATATAAATTTATATTTATTTGTATTTTACATTAATTATAGAGCAATTTTAAGTTTTAGTAATCTTAAACTTAGTTAAAATATTTAATTTTGTGCTTAAGAGTTGACCACAATTGCATATAGCTTAAAGGGGACATCGATGCAAAATTCACTTTTACATGGTGTTTGAACTTGTGTGTTGGCAGTGAGTGTACACAAAGACCCTATAATCAGTGCTTTTTTTTTTCTTTTTTTTTTAATCCCCACATATCATAAGCACTTTCTCAGATCAAGCCGATTCAAGCTGTTTCGACGGTGTGTGTGTGTGTGTGTGTGTGTGTGTGTGTGTGTGTGTGTGTGTGTGTGTGTGTGTGTGTGTGTGTGTGTGTGTGTGTGTGTGTAGCTGTCCCATCATGCAACTTTCAGTCACTGAAACCACCCCAACATGTTCACATTCACAACCCTCACAAGGACAGGAGTTTCCTCCCAAGACCATCTGCTTTCTGATAGGAGACATGATTAGACTCTCATTCCCATCCCAATCCATTTATTCTGCTCATTTCTCTCTTCCATCTGTGTTAGGACCGGGATATTCTCAGACGGCTCACCTACATGACCCTATAATGCACATACACACACAAATCCGCAACATTCAGACTTTGTTGACCACGACGTCATACAGGAACCAGCATTTAGACCTGTCAGTTCGGACACTGGAAATAAACCTCTTTCATTTACGACAGCAGACGTTAACTCAGCAGAACTTCTTGAATGAATACTACGCAACGGCCATCCAATTAGACTCTTAAAACAATAGCGCTGACATATCACAGAAATGAGAAAGCTATGTTTTTGTCAGAGTATAAGCTGGATAATACAGAGAGGGTCAGCGCAGGACAATAACAGACCTGTCAATCTGAGCAAATGAACAGAGTGAGCGAAAAGAGAGGAAGTAATTACTTTATTTGTGCAACCATTCTGATGTTTAAAGAGTTCGGCTCAAGTGTCAACTGTGTCGTAGTGAATTATGAAGTTTGACTGTTAGAATCTTTCATAAGAAGCAAGCAAAAGTGTTTTTGTGCAAATCAGCTGCACTTAAAATATTTATCTTTGCCATCAAATGATAAGAGTTCTCAAATCCGGTGCACTGATTGTATACTATTTCTGGCTTTCTATTTTCCAAGTGTGCATTCATACATGCTTTTTGGGTGAATAATAAAAACGACCCTTTGTACAACAAAAAGAGGAGTTCATGACCATGCACAACAGACTTTTTAAGTTAAAGTGCAGAGAAAAATGAGAATAATGCTGCTGTTTTTCTAATACATGAACCTTAATCCGCAATAATGATTTTGATATAATATAAAATAAAAAGGATAAATCACAATTAAGAATCTCAGAAATTATGAACCAAACTACTTTAAAATGTTGTGGTCATTAGGATTTTTTTAAACTGTTCTCCATCGTCACTAAGGCTGCATTTATTCAATCAAAAATACATTACAAACAATAGTTAAAGTGAAAGTGACGTGACATACAGCCAAGTATGGTGACCCATACTCAGAATCGTGCTCGCATTTAAACCACCAAAAGTGCACACACACAGCAGTGAACACAAACACAACAAAACCGCCCCGGACCTGGACCACAATTTTCAGCACCATTACTCCAGTTTTTTCGGCGTCACATATCCATAAATCATTTTAATATGCTGATTGCTGGCTGAAGAACCCTTTCTGATTATTATCAATGCTGAAAACAGTTCTGCTTCTTAATATTTTTTTGTGGAAACAGTGGATTTGTAGGTATCTTTATTGAACAACAGAAAGATTTGAACCAGAAATATTCTGGATCATTATACATGTCTTTATTTGTCACCTTTTGTTCAATTTAATACAGCCTTAGCTGCATAAAAAGCATCTCTTACTGCACGTAAACTTTTTGAACGGAAGTAAAGAGATCTCTAATCAAATCTTCAGCAAAACAATGCAAAACTATCAGTTACAACCTTCTATACGAAGTGTTGTCTACTAGCTGTGGCTTCTCATTTTGCATTAGTAACAGATCTAAGCGGAAGTGGAAGAGGATGGGTGCGTTTCTCACTGAGATAATGCAGATCCTCTCCCTGTAGGTCCCGTTTCTGCCGGGTAAATGAAATATTAATTACGTGCAAACTAAATCTCGAATTCTACTGAGCCGCCAAATCCCAAAAACACAGAAAACAACGTCTTAAAAAAATCCCCCCTTAAAAAAAAAAAAAAAAAAACTGAAAAAAAACATAAAGCATTCAAAAAATGAAAAACCCTTTTACTACCCAAATTCCAAATCAATAACTTTTTTAAAAAACAAAGTTCAATGACACAAACTCTGTTCAAAAAAAGGTGTAATGTAATAGCATATAATAAAATAGTGAATTTTTTTTCTATGTAAATTGCATTCGCTTTCATTAGTATGGAAAAAGATCTGTCTTTAAATCATTCTGCTAAATTCTCCTTCTTGCGTATTTCACTAAAGAAATAAATGTTTAAAAGCTGGGCGAAAGACAATGATGGTGACTAAAAAGATGCCTGTTTTTGATTTCACACTATTCTTTTAAACTAAATTCAATATTCATAATACGTGTTCCCGCCGGCATCAGTTCACTTGCTCTCATGCCTGTGCACTGTTAAACATAATCATAATGAAAAGCCTCTAATGCTGAGATTCATTTACAGCAATACAGCACTATAATCTCCATATATGTACTTAGAAGTCCACCGATTCAAACCACAAGGACAGTGAAATCACCCTCTCCTTCCTGTAACCCCAGCGAAGCGCTCCAGAGACTCTGGCACATCTCCATTTCTCCTGTATGAATGCACAGAGATTTATTACTGCATCAAGAATAATTATTCTCCATCAGAGCTGGCCTAGTGGACACGAGAGAGAGAGAGCACATGCCGAGAAACATCTTTATGTGTGGCATTGAAGGATTTTAAGATGTGGACGGCAGGTGATGCACTTAAGCTATGGGAGATATCGGATCCATGATCACATCAAATGTAAAGCCCCAACAAGGGCAGCTTAAACGCATAGCTTGTGTGACTCCAGCTCTATAAAACACCAGATACAGACTGAACAGAGACCAGCCGGGTGTTTACCGGGCACTTTTCATACTGCTTGGGTGGAGCACTGCGCTTCAGCCAATAACAGACAGGCTTGAGTCTAGATGCAAAACCAATCCACAACTTCCAGTTCATCTGGTGGAAGGCCAACCGCCCAAATCGCGCTTAGCTTTGACTGTCAATCACCCAAGTGTTGTCGCTTTGAATCAGCATCATTAGCCTTTCATTATTTTAGTGAATGTGAGCTATGCCTCTGATTTTAAATAGTAATTTTGTCAGCTCCTGAAATGGGTCATAACGTCGATATTACACTCGACTGATAGAAGGACGAAGTTATTGCATGGATGGAGCAAGAACAATGTAAGTGTCTAAAATACATGCACATCGTTTAGTTGAATTGTGTAAAAATCGCCTTGTTTAACTGTGCAGTTAAACTAAAATAAAATGAAGCTAAAAATAACCTCAACATTAACAACAACACTGAAATAAGAGCGCATGCATTTTACGTGCATCTGGCTTGATAGATCAACCATGATTTATCTGTCAATCAGATGCATTTGAAATCATTTTTTCTTTGTGCATGCTTTAGATGGTGTGAGAGCACAATTTGTGCATTAAACAAGAAGACATCTAGTTATGACCAGACGATTTTATTAATATCCAAAACGAGACATATATGGACATACGGAGCGGCTAAAACCTCTCATGCAGTGCATTTTCATTCATACTCGAAGCCTGAGGGTGGGGTAATGCGAAGTTTCAAAATGGCCCAGTAGAAGTTAATAATTTATGATGTGCATGTAACTATGGACAAAGACATCTTTACAGGCTTTAGCTGTAGCTAAATAAGGTAATTTCAGGTCATTTTGAGGTAATAATATAATATATTATAATCCAGTGCTACTTTAATACAGCATAGAACTATTCTGTCCTTATTATGTGTTTGTATACACCAATCCTAAAATTGTCAATTAGGAAAATACAGAAAAAATATTATAGAAAAAAAATTATTGGTTATCATCCAGCATAATATTGTGATCTTCGTTATCCAATTAAAATACATAATAAAATATAAAGCCCGTCAAAAAAAGTTTTTTTTTTTTTTTCATTTCTGAAATGATGGCTATGCAGAGAACAGTTGCAGAAAACAGTGCATGAGTCTTTCTTGTGCTAGAATTGTTTTTAAAATCATTATTAAAATGCCACAAAAAAAAAAACAAAGGAATCAATACGAGGTATCAAAATTTTTAATTTTTATAACAACTAGAGGATTCTGCCCTTTGTTATTATGTATAAACTACCTTTCATGGGATTTTTTACCCATTTAAACACGAAGCCTTGTTGCTGCTTTCTTTGCTGCACATACACTGTTAAGTGGTCTTTGCCGTGCCTGATTGCATTCAAAGTATTCATCTATCAAGGAAATATGTTGTAATAAGAGTAGAATAAATGTGAATGATAGCTAAGATTTTTTCATTTTTTATTTTATTTTATTTACCTTTTGAATCTAATTAGAATTGACAAGAATCAGATCATAAAATTCAAACGAGGGCCACTTACCCATATACTGCACTACATTATTTTTACTGGCACAGTTTTTCAATTCACTACTGTGTTTTAACCCTTTCTTTCTCTTTTAAAACCCTGTATCATTAACTCTTCTTTTGCTTTTATGGTCTTCTGTTAAAAACAACCTACATGACATCTTATACGCAGAATGGACGTTTCAAATTTGTGGAATAAAACAGTTGACTGCCTGGCAACAGGGATAGGTATCAAACTTGACAATTTTATGAGACTAATATCATATGTTTAGCTTCCAAAATCATTATATAACTGTGGTTCCATGTTGCTTCTTATCACAGTGAGAACAGAAAAAAAAGAAAATATTCTTTATTTTAATCTTCACCCTGGTGATACAAGCTATGTCAATTAGTGCTGTATTGCAACTGACGATGTTTATTGTCTTCCATGATTTCATCAGTCAAGCATCTCTATCTGCAATGTCTATCTCAGATGTCAGTGATGGTCTGACGGCATTTGTCCATACTGGATTTCTTGAGTCTCACTTGCGTGAAGAACAGAATATTACAGTACATGGGGTGTTAAGAGGGTTAACCCCTGCTCATAATGCCTCACATTGTCTCATTTTGGATAAAAATAGAAAAATAATACTAAAGTACTTGTAAACGTTAGGAACTGGAGCAGTTTTTCAGAAAAACTACTTTTTTATTCTTACTTGAGTCTATTATTTTTTCAGTATTTTTACTTGTACTCAAGTAAATTATTCCTTAAGTAGCAATACTTTTACTTAAGTACATTTCTTAGTACTCTAGAATTTACTAGCTACTTCCGAGTATAAAATTAACCAATCATGAGCACAAACTGAGAAAGCACTTTGCCATTTTTTGTGGCATTATATTTATCTGATGGACGGCTGTGATGCTAAGACTAGAGAAAGTGTGGAAAGGGGTCATGCACAACCTACTTTACAATTCGCGAAACCTCAAAAGTGTAGCATATGGGCCCTTGCAACTGTTTTATGAACAAAATTAAGCAGAAATTTAATTTAATTTAATCTGAATGTTAACCTATGTACAAATTTACACAGGGATAAGGTTATCAAAACAGAGAGCAAAAAATGGGGATTGGAGCTTCTCAGTGTATTGTTGGCAAATTTCTTGTCTGGTATTTGTACTCTTGGAGGTCTTTGTGTGGAGACCAAGCTGGTTTTTGATTGGCTGACCAGTTGATTCTGGCTAATGGGGTAGAATAAAGCTGGCAGAGACCAGCGCTGTACCATCTGTCCTAAGTGGCGTGTGGTACGTGCGGGGGTGAGAGAGACTCATTTTGGATCACAAACACGCAGGAGAGAGAACAAATTTAATCTCGCCTGAAGTGAGGTGTGCTTAGACGCTGGAAGTTTGGGGATATTTATCCAGCTAACCTGCAAGAGGGCATTTGATTAGCTTATCGCGATAACATGTTCATAAACAGAACTGGTATGCAAACCAGTTTGGTCATCATTACGGCTTTTATCAGATACTTAAACAGTCCCGCGGTGTGAAAAAATAATCTTGGAAAGAGTCGGAATGATTATTAAATGCGTCAATAAATGCTTAATAAAAATTGAGGAAATACATTAAAACTTCTTTGGCCTTTGCAGTGTACATATTAGTCCTCTATTCATAAAACCATTTCACTAGCCAAAAAGTCTGCAGGCAGTCTGAATATGAGCCCAAGAGAGTCCAGAATCCTCCTCTCAGATATAAAACCCAAAGATCAGTGAAGGATTCAGAGGTTTGTGACGATTATCCGCTTGCCGTCTGACTGTAGTCCGAGTCTCCTGAAGTCACATGATAGTCTTGTTTGAGGAACAGACGAGAGCACTTGATCTTCACTGAGAATCTTCCACCGCAGCTTCATTTTCAAAGAGAGTTGGCGATTTGTTTATTGGTGAGACTTGTATGATATGACCACCAAGCCAGGCATGTTTCAATACTGCTGTCCGAAGTTTAAACGCCTCACGAGCACAAGCAGCACAGCTTAATCTCATTAACCCATGTTGAGTTAAAAATCGCCGTCAGTGTGAATGCAACATTACCTCCCCTATGCAGACAGCTCTGTGATCTCACTACGGTTTCAGATTCAGAATCAGCACATCCTCAAAAAATGACTGAAAAAACAGCTTCCGTTAGTAGGACTGTGCGTTCTCAATTGAATTTTTAGTTTTATGAAACGCTTATGAAAACCCGATAGCAAGAAGAGAATTGACCTTGGCAATGTCCGCATTCCATTCCTTTCCTTTCCTTGATAGCGGTGATCTTTTTGTCTCACTTGTAAAAGTCCAAACTTAACATCCAAATCAGTCAACCAGGTATGGATATTGGAAAATGCCGCCTACTGAAGGACATGCTTGATATTAAAAGAGAGTTGTTAATCGTTGCAATGCCACTGACAACTTTCAAGGCCCAGAAAGGTAGTAAGGCCATTGTTAAAATAGTCCATGTGACATCATGGGTTCAACCCCTACTCTTATGAAGCTACTGTAGAAGAAGCTTTTTGGTGTGCAAAGAAAAACAAAAAGGCACCCACTTTATTCAAGCAATTTCTTCTTCTGCCATGTCAGTTGCTCAGCTGATGTCCACATGGACTATTTTAACAGTGTTCCTCTAAAGTACCTTTCTGGCCTTGAATGTGGTAGTTGTGTTAAGTTGGTCTATGGAGGGTCATTAAGTTCTAGGATTTCCTCATTAACAAAATATCTCAATTTGTGTTTCCAAAGATGAACAAAGGTCTTACAGGTTTTAGAACCACATGAGTGGGTGAGGAATTAATGGAGAGAATTGTTCATTTTTTGGGCCAAGTATTCCTTTAATAAGAATCAGAGAAAGGTAAGAAAGAATAAGAAGATATCTTAAGAAAAAAAATGTTTTTATGTTAACATATTTGATTAGAGTTGCTGTAGCAGTATAGTATTAGCTAAATACCTATGTTGGTTAGATCTCACATGAAAAACTGGAAGCATTTGTTTAATTCTGTAATCTCTTTTTTCTGTTGGGCTGTATTTGGTTTGATTGCAATTTTGCTTGCTTTTTATTGTATACTTGCACCGTTTACCCTGTCTTCAGTAATTTTTTGAGGGCTTTTTTATTTATTTTTATTTTTATTTATTTTTTACTTTAGTTATCCTAGTAATTAACTAGTATTAGCTTAATATCTGTTGCAACTGGTATTCAGAACTGTAAAAACTTTTATGGTATCTAAAATTCTGATATCAAGAACCTTATTTCCAGCAAAATATACTTGATATAAAATGCTTAGAAATTGTTAAACCAAAATTATTTATAGAAATTAATAAAAATTTTACCTAATATAAATAATAAGGACTCAAAACCGAACATGATGTCTCTGTCTTCTTACCTGTTGAGCTGGTGTCCAAAGTCGGGCAGGTGCGCCCACTGCACTCTGGTCTGATTCAGTGACCTCAGCAAGCGGCAGCAGGTCAAGGTCAGCAGTGGGGTCGCCAGCGCCAGCCATTTCTCTGAGCCCAAACTCATTCCCAGCTCCAACGCTGGGGAGAATGACGGTCCTTTCTCAGTGCTGGAGGGAAGCAAAGGCCCCTCGACCTCTTCCTCACCTCTCTGTTCCCTGAAGTACTTCCTGCAAACGTCCTGGAAGATGGCCAGGCACAGCGTGTTGAGCAGGAAGTACCAGGTCTGGTGCTCCTCCTCTATGAAGCTGCTGGACCCTAAACTCAGGGTGTGACCCACCGTACCAATCAGCAACAGAACGTCCAGCTCCGACAGAGTCCAGTCAGAGCCCTAGAATAAGAGAGAGAGGTTACATATTAGCCTCCTTGTTTTAAACCTAGTGAGCTGCATCGCTGTTTACTACTCCCTACTAGGCAGCTACCTACTAAGGCAGCATAATAACTGAAATGGAGCCTCATAAGTGACTGATTTGGAAATTTACACAGGCAGTAACTCTGTATATATCAAAGAAAATTGTCGATTCCAATACAGTTTGCTGAGGTGAAACACAGAAAATACACAGCAAAAACACATACATAAGTTACTGATTGAACTAGTTTTATTAATATAATTTTCAGTACTGAATAAAATATAGGTTTAATCAGAGGATTTCTAGGATATTTTTCTTCCATTAAGCTTCTGAGATGGACTTGAGGTGGTTTTTGTTATTTTTGAAATGTCTTATGCTCATTTAATTGTTTAAAAATACAGTAATAACTGTAAAATTTTGATTTTTTTTTTTTACAATTTATAACAATTGTTTTCTTTGTGAATATATTGTAAAATATATTCCTGTGATGCAAAGCTGAATTTGCCACGACTGTATATATTTGCTGTTTCTTCTGAGGAGCACAAATGATAAATACACTCATGATAACTGACCAACAGAATTTGCACATTTCGTCTACTCTTAGACATTTTATATGGCACAGAGCCTGCCTGGCCTCCAATGTTGCAACTATTCACTCCAACATCCCATCTCAACACATCATGTACGGCATCTCCTACAGTTACAAAAAAACCAAACCAAGACCATCAGTGAAGCATAAAGAGAAAATGGAGTGGAAAAGGTGAACCTGTGAGAGTTGAAAAGGTCAAAAACCAAAATAATGATCAGTTTTGTGACAGTAAACGCTGCTGACACTGAATTCACCGGCTGTCCACAACTGTAAAACAACTCTACAGACAGCACCTTTTCTGATGTTTAGAGCCCTGAGCTAAATACAAACACACACCACACACACACAGACACCACACCACACCCGTCATCCAGACACAGTGACACAGAACAGACACAGAAACACACCCACACACAGAGGTGATGAGCGCATGTGTTGTGGGAGCTTTTCCCCACAGTGTGTAAGTGCAGAGGGCAGTGTCTGACATCAAAGGGAAAGTTTAACATTCCCCACCACACCCACTATTCAAGAAAAAAAAAACTCAGCTGGGGAATCCTGTACAACTGGTCGATTTCTTGCAGACGCAAAATCTCGATCTGAGGAGATCTGATGAATCTGATCTCATTAGCGAGACTATTCATTTCGCCTGCTAGTTACAGAAGACACAAAGTACATCTGCATGCCTCTCATCATCTTTCTGATCTTAAATCTGTTATCCCAATCCCTTTGGCATCTCCGAAAACAATTATATTGGCGGATTCACTGGCTTTCTTCTAATCGCGAGCGCCAACACAAGCAGCACAAAAATGTTATCATTATTATATTTTTATTTCATCATATATTATATTGTTGTGAACACAATGTGAGTGGTGTTTGCCATGATGTTACAGTATTGTGGGAGGGAATGCCAGCATCATGAGCTATATGTGTGTGTTACAGGGTCGTATCTTAGTCATACATGGCAGAGTGGCAGATGCTTTCACAAGGTGTAGATCAAATTAAAATCCAGTGAACCATAATCTGCCAGTGCAATAAACACCACATGCACACTACACACACAAACAAACACAACACACTGTTCATAGATTGGGGCATGGGTGGCACCATTAATGGCTCGTTCGGCTCCGCTTGTGAGCACTATAAATAATAGAATGTGTCAATCAATTCTTATCCAGTTATTATTGTGATAATTATCATTAACGTTTTATCACCCACCCTAGTCGCCTCCCTACTTTTACCGTCCAGTGAAATTCAGTTCGTCGCCCGTCACATTACTGAAGTTTAAATGTGCTGTTCTTCTCAGTTCAAACCAACAGACAGCATTTCTACAGTGATATAAAACACAGCCGTTAGCCATATGGGTTTCATCATCATTGCAGGGAGCGAGCTCTAGAGCTAAGCGTGCGCCAGAGAGACAGCCCGGCAAGACTCAATCTAATCGATGGCTACTTCAGACAACAGAAAGAAATTCCCTCTGATGACAGGGACTAGGGTGATGATCAGGTGTGAGTGGTGATGTTGCCGGTGCGATGTACCATACAGCTCATGTGGGCAACTAAATAACACCCATTCTTGGGTGCTTCACAAAGTAGAGCATATTGTACACGTCATTTTTATGCTTTCCCTGAAGGTCCACTATATAGATTTTACGCCTTCTGCACTGGAAATTTAGGGCGTTTTTCTCACCAGCATTCGTTCCCCCCATCTTTCTCTCTCACACCATCCTTCTCCTCTCTACATATGCGAGACCCGTTACAATTAAACAAGCTGCTGCTCTTTGCTCACTGTTTCTTGAGGTCAAGCGTGAAAACAGCATTTAGCAGTGGCCTACCTATGTAACTTTCTGGGTGGGCACACTGAGAGTAAAGGCAGATTCTTTATTTGAGGAAAAAGATGCTTTGTTATCCATCAGGAAGCTGTAGGTGTACACATGCTAAGTTTCATAACTGAATTAATGCTAAGCTTCGAATATAATAAAGTGTTGTTGATCTGTTGGGTCTGCTATTTTTTTAATTTGAGTTCTTAGACCTGTGTCCCACACGTGTCAACTCAATTTAAGTTTTCACCATGTACTCATATGTTATTCGAACCTGTAGTCCTTTATTGTAGTCCTTTAGTCTCGACAACTGATGTCTGAAGAATTTCAGTCTAGTTTTAGGTCAGTGGAAATGTACTACATTTCTCATCTTACTGGTATAGCTAATGGTTAAAATATGAAAAGAAAAAATATTCAAAAAAAATATATTATGCAATGTTTAACTTGGCAATGATTTGTGGTGTCATATTGGTGAAATTCCTTTGTGTTACAGTTTCATCATGAAGTGCGTCTCTCGTTTCACGCACTCAACGCACAAAATCAATTAGAATATATCACTCGTATGCATGGTTTATTTTTTGACCCTAATCTACTCGTTATCACTCTGTTATGTATTACTGTACCATATACAATAGAGGGAGGCTAAATATAACACTAAAGACTTCAGATGATATGTTACTAAGTTTGCCCGCTGTCACTAGTTATAAAAACTGGTATAGACAAAAACCTACTCGCAAATATTACAACAAGGGAGGCAAACTTGCCTATTAGTAATTCCAATAAGGGTCTCAAAATTGCATTCATGTTTGTCTGTTTAAAACTGGAAAAAAAAAAAAAAAAAAAACAAGACTTGCTGTCATCAGAAGTTGTCATAAGTAAACATTACACAAATCCAACAACCACTATCGCGCAACAATAGTCGAGATCCATGACAGAGGACACAGACTGGCCTGAATTTACACTTATCGATTTAAGGCAGAATACCATCAAAGCAGAGAATCACTTGAAACTCAAGCTGACCCCTCCATGGTTACACACACTTACCTGTATGTTGGATGTTTACTCTGGACCTCACGGGCGCCAGCGCCTACATGCAGAGACGAGCGTGCGTGTGAATGGTTGCCATATTGCACCTATAAAGCAACAAGCTTGGTCGCATATGTACATATCGCGTTTAATAGACAAAGCATCTGAGCGTGGTGCGGGTTTTGAGGTCTTTGATATCTGGCAACCGCAAACACCTGCAACGCCGCGCAATAATAGAGTGTTGTACAGCTGGGGGGGGGGGGGGTCTGAAATGTTTTTGTCCTCCACTACTTTTTCAACAAAAATAAAAAAACGTTTTGGAAAAGTTTTTGGTATCTTTTAACCTAGCTTTCAGGTCTCGTCTTTTTTTGGGTTTTTTTTTTTTTTTGTTTTTTCTTTGTTTTTCCGTCAACGATATAACATGTTCGTTTAGGTCTCAGTTTATTGTTTAATGAATTTATTATCGTCTGCATTTTGCCGTCAGGGGAAAAAACGAAACGGGGGGGGGGGGGGGGGAGACAAAGTTGACAAACATTTTTTCGTCATAGTTTTCACTTAACGAAATGAACACTAATAAACATAAGTAGCATCACAGGGAAATTGCTGCTGCTGTTTTTGCCACATATTATGGGAGCAAGAAAACATCCATTGTTGAAACCAGTGCCTCTTTAATAACAGTCAATACAAAATTTGCCTTCTCTTTTTTAATCTTTTTTATCTATTCATTCAACAGAAATATGACATAGAAGACAATTTGTGTACTGATGTTGTAAAATATTTTTTGGACTTTTTGAAGGTATGTATAAATTCACAGTTGTTTTCCACACAATATTTTTTTTTTAATTTAAATATTACAATGGGAGAGGCAAAAAATTCTACAAAATGTCAATCAAAGTGGCAGTTTCATAATCGTGCCATTATCAAATGTATGGAATGTAGGTGATATGGAGACGTCACGCACTTTTTGGATCTCTCATTATGTGCTACAAGCAACACCAAAAGCTGCGAATATTTGAGAGTGAATAGTTGGTGAATAAGTACATTATTAAACAAATCAAGTGATTCCCGAAAGGGTATGTGTATGGTCGCAAGAAAAACCAAAAAAACAAAACCCGAGACAATGGAGTATGGCTTATTACATTTACCTGAAGCAGAAGATTACAAAACCATTAGGTCATATTGCAAATGAGCACATTTGAAAACACATGCAGGACTGAGAGATGCGATCTTATCAGAGTGGGAGTAGTAGCGAATTTTGGATTGATAATGACAAAACAAAACATCCTCTTGCAAAGTGTCGAGTTAAACATCGCTCTATGACGAACACGGATGCCAAGCAGCAACTAATTTGATTCATGTGAGGCAAATCTAATGTAGGCATAAGCTACATTAAACGCTGTGGAGCATGAATTACCCAGAGCAGCAAGGCACATTTAGAATACAGACTGGACACACATATGTTGGAACCAGAGCTGGAATCACACTTTAAAAAAATAACGAGATTGATTTTTTATGTAAAATACACACTTGAGTGTTTTCTGGATACTCCGTACTGACGTACACATTGCATTATTTACTAATATGTATGATATTTATTGCTAATTATTAATAGAGGACCATGAATGCCATTATTAACATATGTCCTCTGCCAATGAAAAAGAAAAAATGATAGGAATAAGAACAAAAGTTTTAGCTGTCCTAGAAACAAGATTAAAAGGACATAATCTAAGCATACAAATCATGCGTTTATAATATCTCAGTCATAAGAACAAGACTGATGCTCAGTTTTGGACCACTAGAGCCATCAGTGAGGGAAGTTAGGTCACTCATAATTAACTTGCATAAGATGCTAAGCGTGGATCATCATTCTCTAATTTGTCTACTGATATCAAGCGAGGTTCCAATAAGCCATCAGCATGTGGGAGGGTAACTTCAGATTTCTTCTGTCACATTGACCTAGGGCTCGGGAGAGGGCAATTATATGGGAACTTGGAACAGATGCTTTCTCCGTGGATCTACTCCATGCAATTACACATTGCACTGTGTTGTTTTGCAAAGAAAACGCAACAGTATCGTCTACTGAGGGGGTATTACTATTTTTTTTATCACACCCTCCATGGGAGTAAACTCAAGTATTGTGTCACAGTGTTTTTGTGTGTGTGTGTGATGTGTGTGACCTGAACATGTGTCGGTGAGCTCGCACTGGTTATATGGATAGAATGACCAATTGGAAATACATTGGTTCCAATTGTCTATTAAAATGTGGAAGAAGAGTGATTTTATGAGGACACTTCACTGCTGGAGAGTCCCTGTAAACCACCAATACAAACCATAGTGTGTGTGAGTGGTATGCCCCACAGATACATAACATATCATGTTATTTTTTTTTTATATATATTCTATAAGTATAGTACTATATATATATATATCTATATGTATATATATATATAAGGAAATAATATATATATATATTAGTATTAGTAAGTATTTTAATTAGCTGTTTTTTATGTTTTCATTTTAAATTGTAGTTATAATTTTTTGTAATTTGTAAGTGTCTTTCATTTTTTCTTAAAAATTATTATTTAAAATTAATTAGTATTTCCATTAATATATTTATATTCTTTAACGCATTCTAAATACTATAAATATTATGCTTAGCTACGAATTAAATATTAAATTTATTTTTTATTTCAGTGGTTAAGTTCAATTTTATTTAACTTTCCAGTTAGTAATTTGTGTGTTTCACACTTACTTCAGTTATTCACCTGATTAACATTTTTCTAATTATCTTTTAGTTTTAATCTAATATTTCATTTTATTGTTGAATTGAGTTTAAAATGTTTTAAACAGTTAGGATAATAAACTTTTAAAATAAAGCAGCCCTAGTTTGAAAAATAATTTTTGTCTTCAACACCTTTTTTGGCTCCCTTCCTTTCGCTTTTTTGTTGTTCATACTCAAACAGGACTTTACACAAATATTGTTCTAATTGATTGTCCAACGCAAAGAATATGGTCTCACTTAGCACCAAAAACAGTCTCAGATTTTTTTTTTAATATTAGTAATAACGATTTACAGGTCACACTCACAACAAATGTCAATTGTGCGTTTTTGGCAGCTTAGGTTTCATTACCAAATGTTTTTTGTATCATTATTTCCTATAGGTTTTGATGGTAGTGTAACGCAGAGCTGATAAAAATGCTATCTCACGGTTGCCCAATTGGCCCTGTAGTGTCGATCAGTATAAAATCGAGTAGTTGTGTTTTCCTGTAATGTCATTGCTATCAACTGCTCGAGTATCGAGTGTTGTGTCACTCTCTAGCAAACATAGTACAGGTTCAAACAAGCCCGAAAATCCTGAGTCCATGATACTTAGCCCCTTAAGATGCCTCAGGCCGGTACGATTTCTCTTTAAGTCACATCTCCCTATGACTCCTATGAAACGCACATTTAATTTTCAAGCCCACTAATTCCCTGTGGCATTAAAGGCTGAGCTCATTCCCACCAGAGACGGAAACTGGAGGCATAAAGCCCACGCATTAAATATGAGGTGGGGCACGACTGATGGGCTTCCAAGGGGGACTGGCACCTGGAAGGTGGACAGGTGACAGGAACAAAACTGCGTAATGAGGAGTGATGCTCGCAACACGTTCACTTGGCGCTTACTGTCACTCCCTAGGCCTAGCCCGATTTCATGGGCCTAATGATCATTCTGTTTGTTCTTCACATCTGACTGGCAGCAATTTTCTACGTGGGTGCCACGACCGATCCGGAGTGAGAGAACATGGGAGGGGAATCTTTATTTCCTGTAAGAGGTAAGTAAAAGAGGTGTCCTCTACAAAATGTTAGCTCATTAACTCATGGAGGGGCAATCTCGTTTTATCCATGAAACAGTAATGGCAGGATAATTTTCATAAACGATTTTGTGGATGAAGAATGACTCAAAGTTTTCTCGAGACTCTAGCATTATAAACTTCAATGATGTTTAACAAAGACATTTCTATGCCTGATCTGATGGTCATATTCCCCATACTCAGTCCATTCATCATGGAGGCCAGCTTAGACAGCTGCACTCTAGACAAAGAAATGTTTTTTAGCATGTTTTTTTTTTTTTGTCTCTTGAGTCCTAGACTTTCTTCTGGGCAGTTCCGCCGTCCAAGCTTTTGATAAACAACGCTAAGATTTTTCTGAGAATTTAGAAGCGTCATCATCATTTCTTTGTGTCAAACGCATTAAGTATCTTGTAATTACTATTTACCCTATCAATACTAGACATAAATAAATTTTCAGTTCTATCATGCCTATAACGGCATTATTGCAAGCTTTGCTAGCTGTGGTGTCTGATTGCTTGATTAAACATGGGTCATAGATTTCTTTTTTAAGCTCACTGTGGGTCTAAATGCTTTAGGGTCGCTACGCCTGATTGACAATTAAAATTGCAAGCCGAACGCTAATAAAACGTTTGCGATGCAGCTTCTTATGGATAGCTCTACGGGCTATTTCTATTTAATAAGCCCCTAATTTATTCCCTTTTTTAGAAACTTTGTTTCTCTTATTAAATGTAAACTTCCTCAAAAGATACGCTGAACATATTTGAAATCACCAACCAGTACGGGACCCGTCACCTGGCAACATTTTAAAATAGACTGCAAATAGAAACATCCGTTGTTTCAATTATAAATAATACTAATCAATTTCGTCTGCCCTAAGGTTGTTGGTCATTACAGCGTGACAGAGAACCGCGACTCCCTGCTGCAAGCCGTGGGCTACAGGGACTGGGAGGATGAGTTCATGTCTACGTCCTCTTGCAGGGTTCTAGTATCCCGCGCAACAATACGTTGCTCCCCTTTGTGGCTACTTCACGAGTCCATAGCCGGTTAGTCTTAACTGCACATGCGAGATCCTCGGTGCGGGACGGATTGCCCTACGTTTCACATGAATGCGACTCAAAACCATCACTTTAAGTGAAGCCAACATCATTCCTGTTCGTGAACTGAGCTCTGCCACCAGAGACTGAAACTGGAGCAGCAACCTGCTCAGTAAATAGTGCAACGACTGATGCTCAGCACAGACAGCCGTCGAGAGAGGTGTCTGCAACCGGACTTTATTGGGAATGAGGATGATGCTGTAAAACTTTCACTGGCCTGGTACAGTCACTGAAGAGCGAGATTTGGGGGGTGCGGGCTGATCATTCTGTTGTCTCACACGTATTTCACTTATCTTCCTATACCCTGCCACAGAATTGAGAGAGAGGGAAGATTCTAATTATTTCCTGAATGCCGGAACCTAAAAGAGGTGTCCTCTTCTAGATCGATTAACTCTGAGCAAATTCGTTCTTTTCCATGACCTTTGCCTGGGTCGACACACTATTCGTAGTATGTTGTGGATGAAAGAATGCCCTCGAGGAATGTTCTGCTCTCGACTCTACTAGCATTATAAACTTCCAATGAATGTTTAACAAAGACATAACTCGACTTCCTGATCTGCTGGCTTTCATATTCCGCCATCGCACAGTCAGGTCAGTGGAGCGCAAAACACGAAGCAGCTCAATCTAGACAAACACGAAATGTCTTTTTTTTTTGTTTGGGGTGTGTTTTTTTTTTTCTTTTTGTGGTCTCTTAAAATGTCTCCAAAAGAGGAATTTTGAAAATACACCCCATAGATTGTCGTTCTGAGAATTTTAAGTAAGCGTCATCTCCATTTCTTGGTGTAAGCACGAAACAGCATTAATATCTTGGTAATTACTATTGAAAACTATCAATAATAGCAAATTAACAATTTTGCCTCTTCTTGATGACATTATATGGCAGGATATGCAAGCTTTGCTAGCTGTGTTGTCTGATTGCCTGGATCAAATTGGTTCTCAGATTATCTTTTTTAAAACATTACTGGGTCTAACAAACATAACACCTTTCTGGCCTACAGACTGATTGACAATTAAGTGCGACAATGAACAAATAAACACAGTACAAAGATGCTTAAATGATTTATGGATAGCTCTACTGCTATTGGTATTTTAATCCCCATAAATTTAAATTTTTTTTAACGAACTTTTTTGTTTTTCTCTATAATAATTCAAAGTCATCGACAAAAAGTACCGCTGAAATAGTTGAAATCACCAACCAGGGGACCCTCACAGGCAACATTTTAAAATATATTCAAATAGAACACAGTTGTTTTCAAATTATATATTAATAATAATAATTTCTTACATTATATAGGTGTGGGGCGTTCCCCTTCTCTGGGCAATATTCAAAAAAGCCGTTTCAAATAAAAGGGGGTACCTCCTCAACCTCAACCACCACCCTCTGGGACACCTCAAATGTCGCAGAGCCACGCGGATGAATGCGACGGGCAGCCCATCCATTGGATCAGTCCAGAACGAGCCCACCACAAGGCGGGCCTGTCGAACAAGACCCAGCCGAATGAGACTTGAAGTGTAAGAGGAGATCAAGGAGTGCTGGAACGCAGGTCATCAATACAGCGTAGATATGGTGGAGTGTGTAGGAGCTGCCAATGAATGTGCTTCAGAGGGCCTATGGAGAGCCCAATGGTAGGGCGAATTTTTGGGCCCTACCCTGTCTTAGTGCGACAGCAAATCCTGGGATTTTTAATGACCACAGAGAGTCCAGGACCTCGGGTTTAACATCTCCATCCGGAAGGACGGTGCTTTTTACGTCGGTGTCCCCATCACTACACTGGGGCATTAGACCCACACAGACCACCATGGCGAGTGAGCACCCCCTGCTGGCCTCACTAACACCTCTCGTTCCAGCCGCAAGGACCTAGTTTTTCCCACAGGAGGTCTCCCATCCAGTCGTACTGACCAGAGGCCGTCAGCCCCCTGCTTAGCTTCAGTGGGCAACCAGTCTTGGTCTGCAGGGTGATATGCCTGCTGCAAATTTTGTGATGTGTGACATAATATGACGTATTACTGTATCGATTAAAATGTGTTAATCGATTGACAGCACTACACTTCAAACCATTGCTTCTGACTACAATACAAGCCCCTAATCGATAACACGTGGTTTGTTCCTCACCCCCCCAAACTCTTTTCTCCGTGAAGAAAATTAATCTCGTCCTGGGAATCAGGAGAGAGAATATGTCACAGATCGAAAGCACTTTTTTTTACAAGTGAAAACAATTACTAAACGACAGATGTGTGTGGATTTTTGAATGTGAGAGAACACCATTGCAAGCAGACCTTTTTTACTGAATGAAGCGTTTATTATGGATGTATGGGTCTCATATTTTTTAGCTGGAAGCGACAGTTTTTGAAGGTTAAAAGGACTCTTTGATTGATTTTGTTTATTACCAGTCGGCCTGGGAGCTTTTTGGCTTCATTGGAGGTAGACAGCTCTTTTGTTAGCGACGCAAATATACTGATTGGTTGAGTTTTTTGTACGCATCATGGTAATCTTCGTACGTTTTTCAGCCCACAAATTCTGCAATTAAACATTATTATTTCTAACATTTTGCGTTCAACAAAAGCACATACTATTGAGTAACAACCTGGAGCTGCCACAACCAGGTCCCTGTCTTTAAAGGTTTATCAGTTATCGGTCAAAAACGTTGCCGGATGTACCGCTATTTGTTCCCCGCCCATCGGAGGCAGAATAAATGGCGCGTTTTTTACTACTTCCAGAACAGACTCCAATCTGCATGACACTTTATCCTCAGAGTAATGTTGGGCGTTTTTCAGCCGTCCATTTATAATGGGAAATCATTTGGGAGCCCATGGTGCCCCTGGGCGCAGAAAACCTTTTCATCTCACCTTAGCTAGGGGTCTTGTTGGTGGCGCCGCAAGTCTGGGTTTTGGCAGACACTGGATTGGCTTGCAAACGTTATAGACTGATTAGACAAGGCTTAGGGGAACTTATATGGAGGAGTTGGGCAATGCAGCTCTTGCATTTAGAACATGTTTTCATAAACAAGCCTTAAAGAAAGAACTGTAAGGAAAATTTAGAGGTTATTTACTGGAGAAAACCTGTCCACCACCTCAGAAAACACAAACTGTAAGGAATCTCCTGCTAATGCTTAGGTCAGTTTTTTCATTGCACAAAACTGTCCGATTGCAAGTGACCAGCCAAGAAGTAAAATCAAGATCTCTCTCTCTCTGAGAGATTTCTGTAAAAGCAGGAGACCCAGGCTTTAAAAAAAGGACACAAGCTGACGTGTCCTCACTTTTGCCTCAGACGCCCAACAACTGCCACCGACAGTCAAAACGCTTGGCTTTGAAATGCAATCGCTCTTTTCTTGTCCCCATCCAGGTTTCACTCGTTCACGGATTTCTCGTTCGAGTTACTCTACGGGATCCTTACATTGTTGCACTGTGAGCGAGGTTTGAGACCGGATAGGGTCAGCACCCGCCACGTTAATATTAAAAATAGAAAAGACACCACCTGCCGATCATCTGAGATTAAACGCTGTGTGGGCACTTGATTTAGCCACTTAAAGGGCCAAAAAGTATATGTGAAGCGACGAGAGGCTGGAAAAAGGGGATAAATAATCAGGCTGCAATCGATATATTTTGGTGGAGCCACAACAACACCAAAATCATAAGTAACCATATTTAGTTCATTAATGCCTGTTATGGTATAAGGTTGATCTGAACCAACAATGAACAGCACTTATGGCAAAATCTTAATGTTAACATGTAAAGGTATTACTATTTGATTTTTTGTTCATGTTCATTTCTTCTATCAATGTGATTTATTCAACTTGAAATTATAAAATCATGTCTTAGGGCTTACACTACCGTTTAAAAGTTTGGCAGTCTGGTAAGGAATTAATTTAAAGATTAAAAAAACCAACGAACAATACATGCTGTATAAGTATTTTTCATGTCTAGAATATGTCAGGCTACTGCAAAGATGGTTTCTCCTGATATTTTACAGATCGGCTTTATAGTAAACTCTGTGAAATGACTTTGTTTTCAGATGACGAACCATGCTCATTTCACCCCTCTATGCCCTGTTTGGGACAGGGTTCTCTAGCTCAGGTTAATTGGTTTCCAAGCTGCACTTTGTGATTTCATCACATCCAAATTGAACACGTCTGTTGTATTTCTCACAGCGCCGGTGTAAAAATTACAGAGGGCAATTACCTACTGTGTTTGGCAACCTTGGAGTCCTTAATACAGGTCAGAAAGTAACAGCTATTGTGGTTACCTTTTTCAACACCACTTCTCCTTGTTTAATTTTGAAACTTGTGTCCAACACCGTGGACTAAAAGCGAATTGGTGCACTTCATTAAGTTATAGACTCTTTTGTCAGTTGGCTGGGGTAAAGCAGCTGTTCGATTCATCACGCATGTAACAGCACATCCTCGCAGTCCGCAAAACTTAGTGTCTTGGGTAGACAAGATTGATCTATCTATCTATCTATCTATCTATCTATTTTATCGATCTATCTTTATATTAAAGATAGTTTTTAAACTACTATAGAATATATTATTAAATTAGATTACATATGAGATATATATATCATCAAGCTTGCATTGCGGAAATGGGTTGTTGGTCACAATGCAAAAAAACAAACAATAATAATAATTTAAAAAAATCAAGAAAACTATTAATCAAGATTTAAAAAGCTCTGATTTGTATATGTTAATATGATTAAAGCGATCTATTTAAGTATATAATTTACAATATTTCTGTCAATGGAAATAGTATATGGATATATAAAGATATTACTATAATGTAGTATAGAATCACGCTTGCAGTCTGTCTGAAAAAAAAAATTATATATATTATATAGATCTATATATATATATATATATATATAAATAAATATATAGATATTATATTAATTAGACATACTGCCATGGGAACAAAACAAAAAATCTGTATTTGTAATGAATCTCAATGTCCGATTTCATGGGTCTGGAAGCAAAGCACAACAAAATCAAGCCATTTTATTTTTCTTGTTGAACATCTTGTTTCCATTTTCGAAATACTTTCACATTACATGCTTTGCAAAACACATGTTCAGTTGCTTTTAATTGCAGGCATTCATGGAGGTTGGACTGAATGAATTTGGTTTAACCATTTTGAATACCAGCTGCCCCATTTTTTTTACCCACAAACAGACCGCCAGCAAAAGTTCATTCGAAAAAAGTTTGTTTCAGATTTGGGGAGGTAGTTGTTGCTGGTTTGACTTTGGGGAGCTGGCTTGCTATTAAGTTACGGTATGTGGAATGGGCCCTCAGGAGACAAGCAGAGTCTTACAGCCAGTGGAATCTAAATGATGTTAGTTCATGGTTTAACATCCAGAGAAGAAGACTTTAACAGACTCAAGTACTTGAATAAACAAGGGAAACATTCTGTTAGGGGAAATATAGTGATTAAAGAAAACAACATGCACACAATTGCTTCTGAAGACTTCCTTTTTACCATTATTAACTGCATTAGTTAAAATTACATAAATAATAATAATAGTAAATTTTCCAACATATGGTCCTAACATGAACTAACAATGAACAGTGTTAATGGTCCTAACATGAACTAACAATGAACAGTTGCATTTATTCACTTATGTTAACAAAGATGAATAAATACTGTAACAAATGAATTGCTCATTATTGTTTGTTTAGTTAAAGAGTTAACTCATGTTAGCTAATGGGACCTTGTTGTAAGAAGTGTTACTAAGACATTTGTCTTCATAGGCATGGTAGCATCAGTCACATTCATTTAAAACTCATATTTTCATAGCTTTAGGGAGGAAACACATTTGTAACACTGTTAGGAGTCTTGATTGGTTGTGATACCTTTCTCAGGGCTACAGAACAGAAGAAATCACATTTGATACACACTACTGTATTTGTGCGGTGAGCTAAAGACCTTTCCTGCCACCAGTTCACAGCTGTATTTGCTAAGTTGCCAATCCATTATTGAAGTCCTGCAGGTCAATACCCTCCAGTCAATGGATTAAGGACACAGTATCCATTGGGATGTGTGAGAATGTCAGAGGTCTGAGGGATCCAGTGGTCCACATGAGATGAGAACTATGGTTCTGTGTTCCTCTAGAAGACTGGAACTGATGTTTATTTGCTGCCGGTCGAGTCATTTGTATTTTCTGTTGAATCAGATCCTAAGGTCTTAATAAAGACAATAAAATATATAGTTTAGGCATGAAGCTTCTAGATGGTGCTAGGCTAATGGTTGTTAACCATAACTGCTGATATTCAGACGAGTTTTTAAACAACTTGGCACAAGCTGATTGGTTCATTCTGCATATGCAGCCAATGAGCTTACTGCCTTGCATATTATATGGCTGGCTAGCATTTCACTAGAGATTCCTTGCCGCACGCTTTTCAGAGTTTCTCTGAAACCTCTCCACATCCCCTCCCCATGCTCCACCTGTATAGATCTTTCTACGGGTTTATTTTATATCCTATGCAGCAGCAGTATGTCTTAAATACTCATGGCACACCCACCTTATCGCCATATTATTCAATTGGCAGTTAGCAAGTTTTCCTGTACTTGCTTGCAGCGGAGCAGACAATAATCTACAACTACAGCACTAACCAAACACAGCAGCCAGCCAGAGTAGCAGCGTAGCAGATCTATTCCACCAAGGACCAATAGATTAATATTGTCATATTCATGACGCATGCTAACAACTCTTCAGAGACGTTGTCATGATTTAAAAACTATAGATTTTCAAATATAAAAATGTAATTGCAACTTTTTTATCTCCCAACTCAGACTTTTTTTATTCGGCATATTATGATAAATTTATATTCTATCACACTTCTGAGGGAAAAAAAAGTCAGAATTGTGTAAAAACAAACTCAGAATTGTGAATTTTAAAAAAGTCTGAAAAAAACAATGGTGAGACTAAAAAAAATCTAATTCTACCGTTTTTACATTTTTTGTATTCCATGGCCAGACACTGGCTCCATACTTTTGCTCAGCCAAAGCTGCATTTACTGATCTAAATACAGTAAAAACAGTAATATGTGAAATATTGATTACAATTTCTTAAATTAACATGTAAATTGAATTTCTTTTTGAATATATATTTTTAAATTTGTAATTATTCCTGTGAGTGCAAACCTACGGAGCCCATTAAGGAGGGACCTTTTGCAAAAAGAAAAAATATACACAGACATATCGCTTGTGCGCACGAGAAACCTTTGCATGTGCACGACACATGTTCTGTTTCAATTCAGGTGTAGGTATTTATTAGCATTCCATGCTCTTTGTTTTCTTCGTTGTAAGATGGCAGAAGAGTGACCACAACCCGAACTTTTCTGCTTGTGAGCTTGCGAAATGTTTCTCATGTACGCATGCAAAAAGCTTGTGTTGTTTTATAGAATTTTTCTGCTTGAATAAAAAAAATACTAAGATTTTTGTGGAAAGTTGTCTTAAATTTTTTGCATGGATTGTTTTGATTCCAAGGAAAGTTGAATCAAGACCAGCCATTTATTTGAAAAACAGAATTCATTTCAAAGCAAATCAAAAAATACAAATTTACTAATCTTAAACTTTTGAACGGTAGACATCAATAGCACATTAAATAGGGCATATGACAGATACTGAACAAATAAACAGGCTAAATAACTATAACACAATAACTAACTATAACTCTTTCTATTGCACAGAAAAAAACTACAGGAAACTATTTTATAGTTTTGCAAATAACTGAGAGCTGTGGATTGTGCATAATAACGGGACCAAATCACTCACAAACAGGTGATTTGAAGTATTCTGACAGTAATTGTGTTTATTTCTTGAAGGTGGTGAATTTCTTTGAAAAAAGTGCTGCTTTGGATGGACTATATTAGCAGTGCAGCTTTTGAAAGGGATGAATTTAGAGATGCATCTTTCTCAGGAGAGGGCTTTTAGTGCTGACAGTCTAATACCCCCGTCCTACACCGCATAGAGTAGCTGAATTAGTGCCTTGCGGTGTTGAGTTTAGTTGCACCCCACAGTCCCTAAACGCACAACCTTCGCTTTGAAAAGAGGTAAAAAAAACAAGGTGAATGTTGCAAACAGCAAGACTTTCTCTCTAGGCTAGTATTACACAATGTGTACAACCAGTGTTCATTAATTTAAATAATTAAATGTAAATGTTTTCAATGAAAAAATTCTAAATGTAATTTATTCCTGAGATCATTACTCCAAGTCTTCAGTGTCATGCTATCCTTCAGAAATCATTTTAATATGCTGATTTGCTGCTCAAGAAACATTTATTATTATTATCAATGTTGAAAATTAATCAGATGTTCTGCTTAATATTTTTTGTGGAAACTGTGGTATTACGATGAAAAGTTCAGCCATGAAGTAGAGAATTTATTTGAAATCTTTTATAACATTGTAATATCTTCACCCCCTTCACTTTCTCACGATCAACCCCGATTTAATCCCCCCTGCTTTCCCCTTCACCCCGCAGCGCCCTCCTCAGCCCCTGAATAAAAGTATACATTGTCCCTTTCAAAAATGCTGAAAAATTCTAATTCTTCCCCCAAAAATACAATAATCTTACTGACACCATGCCCACTTTTTGAAGTTGTAACCCCCTATAGAAGAAATAAATTCTATGACTACAAAAAAGTGAACAAAACGAATAACATCTGTGCCTCTTTAAATCAAATATGTGACCACATTTTAATTGTATTTTCTATTCTAGTTCTGTATCATGATGTATTTCTAAATGAAACGCACAGGATTATATAGTGGAACCCCCTTTTCGAGACGATGATTTTTGATTGGGATGTGGAGGTTCTGAGGTCAGGTCCAGATTCACCTTCCAGAACATGTCGCAGGAATTTTAGTAGCTTTTAAAACAGTGTCTAATATCTACTGGTTACGACATTGCTTCCCAAAAAAGGAAAGTTGTTTTATATGCACATATTAATGACAGATTATGAAAATACATTAAACAAACAATCTTGACAGGGAATAATCTTAACTGATGAAACATACACAAAAAGACCAGGAACTTGTATTAGGAAAGCAAAACATGGTCAGAGTGTTGATACCAATGTTGACTTGTGGAAATAAGAAAAACAGTGGAAACCCAAATCCCAAAACTGAGAGGCTGAACAGGCATAAAATGCCTGCTCTCCAGCAACCCGCACCAAACTGGGATCTGAACTCTACCGTGAGGGCCACCTGGCGAGCCTCTTTATTGTTGTAATTAGAGAGAGAGAAGTAGAGGGACTCTTTATCCGCTAATGAATTGAGTTTGAGGGTAAGGATGCGTCAAATGATGCCGAGACGACCGCAGGTCCTTACACAACTTAGACATTGCCTACATCCCTTCCACGCTACTGTATAGTAAGACTGTCCGATGACCTCCTCTTCTTCACCTCACGTTCTGACCGCCATTAGCTCTGTTATCAGCCGATCGGCAGCCATCAACGAAATCGCCAATATGAATAATAGGAACAACTACGCTGCTAAGGTTGCGGTGTGTTGGCCGCTGGGTCAGCAGTCTAGCGTTCAACAAACTCCACTTACAT
This sequence comes from Cyprinus carpio, assembly GCF_018340385.1. Classification (NCBI taxonomy): domain Eukaryota; kingdom Metazoa; phylum Chordata; class Actinopteri; order Cypriniformes; family Cyprinidae; genus Cyprinus; species Cyprinus carpio. The sequence continues at coordinate 94,132 of NC_056585.1, read as the reverse complement.
CTATAAGTCTACCAAAGATATACAGATCCGGAGAAATAGGTTTCACCCAAAACTTATTGTTTTTATTTCACTGTACTCTTGAGTGAACCTGAACCTCTACTGTTTTCTTTAAGGGTCACACACATCTATTCTTTCGAAGGTTTATAGTTTTCTCCTCAAGTGGAGCAGAAAGAACAAACCAAACAGAATGCTAAAGGCCAGCCGGTCGCAGAAGATCACTAGTAAAATACACACACAAAATAGTTACAGTAAACCATTGACAACGTTTTACCACACACTTTAAAGCAGTTTAATCAATTTAAAACCTAATTTTAGTATTTAATGATCAGCACGACTAACAACTAATTTAGCTCGTTCTAAAAAATAGTTTCTGTACTCATCTAACTGCTGGCTATTGAGTGATAGAATGGCAATAATAATATATAATTATTAGAATGAAATGATGGCACAAAGAACACATAGGCCCATTACAAATAGTATGGAGCCCAGGAACAGATGATGCTTTGAACTAAATTAAGACATTACATTACATCATCAGTTAAGACATTCTCTAAATGGTTAAACAAGATTCTCCTTTTCCGATAAATAGCCTGTCTTTGAACTGTTCTATTCATATAATAGTCCCATGTAAAAAAGAATCCCGGATTTCCTGCTCCTAAAATCCAGTTTCCACAGAGCGAGACTAATTTCGCAGCACAGCGCTCCGGTTTTCAGCATTGATACTAAATAAGCCAATGTTTCTTGCGCAAGACATATCCATCATTATTCAGAATGATTGAAAAGGACGCGTGTGACACTTGCCGGTACTGGAGTCATGATGCTGGAACACTTCAGCTTTTGCTCCAAAGGAAAATTATAACTTACATTTTAAAATATGATTCAACATTTTTTTAAAACAGCTCATTTAAATTGTGCACTATCAAATTAACTTCATTCATGTTTTACACGTGTTTACTAGCGCAAAAACCAATGATTGAAACAAACAACGACATTGCCAAGAAAGGTCCAACATTAACATTGATGTAGAGCTCAACGACCACCTGCCTTTTTCGCCATAATAACAAATACAATTAGAACAGTTTGGTGTTATTGCCGTATTCATTACTAGTAGAGCCGTCTGTCATTTTAATATGGGTTATTGGCCTCCTAATTTATTACAATTCAACATGCAAAAGGGGCACTCTGCATGTGATCCGTCATTCTGACGGCTAGACAGTAGATTCTGAATAGCGACGGTTTAATTTGCTAGATATCTCTTTAATCCTCCGCTCTTATCACTAGCTTCCCAAAATGCTTTCATCCACCCTGGGTAATTTAGTGGACACAGAGACATACTTACTTACCCCAATTCACGCGACACCACTGAAATGAGTTTGATTCTGAAGTGTTCACATGCTTTAGTTGCAGCTATGTATTGCAAGTGCTAGTCGTGGAGGAGCATGTTTTAGCATATGCTGAGGACGATCTGCCTAACACTTCCTATGCCGGAAGTCATGAGATGTATGAATATTATGATGATGACGTACAAAACCCGCCTTTTTAAAAAATGTGAAATTACTTTAGGCGTGAATCAGAACTTACCTGTACAGCCAGAACATTGACATAATTCTTTGCCTAGTTCTGAGTAGACTTGGTCATTACTTGTGAACCAATGTGAGTCAACGATTATACATTGTCAGTCACGTGTGAAATGAAAGGTGGCTGATCTTCAGCGTTTTTCAACTGTGAATCTCCCCTGCAGTAATGAAGATCCATTGCCCATGATCATGGTACCCAGTCAATGTCGTCTGGGCACAGCTGTGTGTGTGCTCAGAGCGGAGATCATGGCCTTCAAGGACTCAAGATAGCGGTCTGCGAACCGTCTTGCCCGTGTTACTCAGAATCTATGATGTGTTTCCATCCAAATAGAGCTTCATCCCGCTTCCGTGAGATTTCTCAGCCACGCGACACTATTGCTCGGACCCGTCCTCTGGTGCCAGAGAGAGAGAGTACGGGGGCGAACGTAACAGGAAAATTGAAAAGACATGAACAATGCCAGAGATGAAACCAGAACACAAGAGAGAGATATGCCATTAACTTCACCAAAACAATAAATGCCCCCCCCCCACTGCTGGCCATAAGGAAGGTGTGTTTTAAAATGACATATTTATCTTCATAACGGCCGTCACATAGAATGGGGCATTAAACATGTCACTAGGTTTTTGAAACAGAGCCACATTATTATGAAGAGGCCATGGCATCATGTTGCATAAGAATCAGGTGTCTGCTGGCTGTGTTTTAAAGCAGACAGACACTAAGGGCCTTCAGGGGGGGATCTCAGAGTGAGCTAACAGGCACGTCTGCCTTCATACCGCCCAGCACACTTCACTACAGGACCACCTCTGTCTCGCTTCTGTGGCTCTCTCTTTCGAAACAATGTCTCTCCCCACCTCTGAGCTCTGTTCTCCACAGAGCTGATGCTGTGAAGAATGACACGCACACAACGGGAAACAAACTTGACCCCAAGTATGTGACACATACGGCCTTCTGAAATGTGGTCTTCAGCACCACTTAAAAACGCATTGAGGATTTATGAACGGGCCAGCGTCTTCTACAGGTCTTGCAGCTCAACAACTGACACAGACAACCAGGTTGTTGAGCAAGTTAGTGAATGCTAAAGTGTCCAGCAGGTTAAAATCAGATATTGGAATAACAAGGACACAGATTTTGGAAGAAACTAGTTCCTCATTGTTTGTTTACTAAAACCCACAACAAATTATTTTTTTTAAAACCCATGCAACTTCTGAAGGCAGTCTGTGTAAATATACCTAACCATGCCACTTCCAGAAGCAGCCGTGCCTGAAAACAATTGTTATGACCACTGCTTTGGTGAATCAAAATCTTCTTTCTAAACTTACTGTTTTTTTTTAGTTGCAATTTTTGGCAATGGTGCATGCAATACTTTTTCTCATTTAAAACGCAATAAGACTTTGTAATTTATCTTTTGCAGGGGTAATTTCTCAGAGCCAAATCTGATGTGGCAATTAATGTCCCATGAATGCATACAGGCTGCATTGCAATTGCATACTTTAAGAGCATGCACTTAAAATTACATCTTTTTATACAATAAGCTCTTTGCAAACTGTTGGGATGCACAAAAATGAATTTACTTTAAATTACTAGCCAAATTAAACTTAAGGCACTTAATGGATGCTAAATAACTAATGGATGCTAAATGAATTACCCTAAAATTCAATATTAATTGAAACTGCCATGGCAACTGAAAAAACAAGTTGCACATGAACTCTTAAATCTGTAGAGGCAATGGGGTTGTTCATAATGTTTACTGCATGCAAAAACCAGCCAGGATAACCCCATATGGAGCACATACGGCATATTAATACAGTGTCCTGAATTTTTTTGTTGAAGTCATGGTTTTGGACAATTTTCATGATTCCTAGTCACTCTGGTGTGCTAAAAATGTAAATAATTGAATGGGAATATAAATAGATATTGTAAATACGAAATATGAATATACTAGATATTTTACTTTTGTAGGGGTGCCAATAATTCTGGCCAACATGCATTGGAGAAAAACATTTATTTCATAATGTGGAATTTCCTCCACTTCCATTTGTTTTACTTCAATGAAAGGTTAGAATTTTGTTTAATTTTTGAAATTAAAGATCAAAGGGACAATTCGATGCAGATTACTTTTCACGCCACCATATGCTCATTATTGACCAAGGGTGCCCAATATTAGTGTGAGGGCACTGTTTTAACTTAACCTTATTATGATTTAGTAAAACAGTTTTTAAACTATTTCACTTTTTATGATTTTGGTTGATATACTATATGTGCCTAAGTAGTATGCATTGATCATTCATCCCAAATATGATTTCTAATCATGCATGCTACTTAGGGACAGATGGTATGTAAAGCCACAATTCCTCCAGGCCAGGTGTGAAAACTTGTGAAATCTTTAACTATTTCTTTCCCGAGCATCTATGTAGCATCCTTAATCGGTGTCTGGTGTGTGAACCCCAAAAGACAGAAAGGTGCGATAAACCGAGATGTGATTTGCTGACAAAGATCACTTAAACCCACAGGGAAAAAGGGATGAATGGGAATGGTTACTGATCGTTATAGAAGGAATAAAACAGAACAGTAGAGGCATTTGCACATGAATTTATTCTCTTATGAAGTGAATTCACTTTGCTGAACGTTCATCTATTTTCATAACACAAATAACCGAGGCTGTGATTAATCAATTATATGATTAGGCTGAATTAGCTCATGAATCCAAGTCAACTGTTATGACAGTGAAAAAACAGTGTTATTTCCACAGTATCAACTGCAAGTCATGCATATTATTAGAGCTGCGAGGGATACAATAATAGGTTACAAGCAAATGAGGAAACCTAGGCCCTGTGAGGATTTTTTGAAAATGGTCCAATCCTTCTTAGACACACCGGCGTCTGCTAAAATAATGAAAGTTTAATTTCACAGCATTTGACACCAGAGCAGGAGAGTTTAGAGAAAAGCCCAAACAGTGATCCGCCGTGGGCTGAGCCCTCTCCAGCTCTGGGAAATAATGGGCCATTATTCCATGAATATAATATTTACAGCTGGAGATAAGAAAGAAAACAAGGAAAGAGAAAGGGAGATAGATAGATAGATAGATAGATAGATAGAATCCGATAGATAGATAGATAGATAGATAGATAGATAGATAGATAGATAGAATGAGATAGATAGATAGATAGATAGATAGATAGATAGATAGATTAGATAGATAGATAGATAGATAGTGGAATATTTCCAACATGATATGATAAATACTTTGTTATCCATGGGCTGGTACTTTTGGTGGCAGGTTTTGTCCCCCAGGACAGTATGTGTGAGACAGATCAGGTTGAGCATCTGGGGTGAAATGTCTTTTCAGCTCAGTTGTTGGGGACTTGTGCGGGTGCGGGTAGCTCTCTCTCCTCTATCTCTCTTTCTCTACTCTCACACACACACACACACTTTGAGCCTCACAGTTTTGTGTGTGTATCAGACAAAAAACAGATCGGACTAGTGCTGACACACACACACACACACACGAAACAGACGGGAAATCAGTAGAGACTCGTCAAACAAAGTGCAGCACAAAACAGGACCTGTGTGTCCACATATGTGTATGTGTGTGCACATATGTGTGCACATATGTGTGTGTGTATGGATGACAGGTCAGTGTCTCTGCATCTGGCCAGCCCCAGGATTCATCACCCAGGATTCATTCATCTTGTCATGATGACGGATGTCTCCTTCACACATCAGCCTCTCTGAGATCCTCCTCAGAAACCTGCGTACATTCCATTAAAATGCCTTTCAATAAACTTCTGAATGAGTCTGATGATGTAAATTATCACTTAATATTGTGTTGATGATGGTCTCCTTGTAAAGATCCTCTCGTGTTTTAAGTGGATCTGGGCTTTTATTTGCTGAGCTACATTAATAAAGCTCTGTGTGTGTGGTGTGTGTGTGTGTGTTGGGTGTGTGCAGTGCCGTGCGTGTGTGTGTGTGTGTGTGTGTGTGTGTGTGTGTGCGTGCAGTTCATAACACATTTAGGGTGAAAGTGCTGAAAATGGCACAAAAGGAGACACCTCTGGGTGTTTTGGAATGGCATCATACTATCATTATTTTTACAGTATGCAATATTAGTTATATATGAAAAGTAAATAGTATTAAAAGACTAACATAAACAACATGTATGGCACTAGATTATTTACTGTATATTGTACGTATGTGCTAGTATGGAGATTTGTAGAGCACTGGCCTCTGCTTCCAACACACACAGGGAAAAGCAGGTCAAGATCTATAGTGTGAGTCAAGGTTCTGCTGCACGTTGCATATTAATGGGGAGCCTCCGTGAGCTTGAGCTCTCAGCGTGTTACCGTGGGAAAAGTGTTTATCTGGAGAAAACTACCGACGTCCTGCTTTCAGGTCAATGTGCTTAGAAACACTCTGATGAATGATTCTCCCCTTAATCACAATAATTTTATCTGCAATTTAATTTACGTGCTTCATTAGGCCTGCAAAGCATGATGGAGAAGTTTTCGACATACTCTAGAGAGAGCAAGACAAGGCACATGGGTGAAGTGAGGTAATTATCTGCATGTATGCCAACACAGTAGACTTAGGAGATGACCATCTAACAATTCATATTTTACAATTTCCTTCAGAAAAAATGGAAGGACGAAAGTGGGCTATGGCAATGTATAATCCGCATCAATCAGAATCTCAAACCTCCACACGCCTCTCTAAACCTTCACTTGAGCGCAGAGTGTGAAAGAGAGGGAAGCTCAATGTCACCAATGCATATTTCCGTATTACAAAAATATAAAGAGTTGGCCTGAAATCATAAGGCTTTGAAATGATGGGCCAGCTTTACGCAATTCCCAGCAGTTAGAGTGCAGAACCAACATAAGGGGGGGGGAATTTTTTTAGAATAAACAAAGAACTATGGGACTTAAATAAAATAAAAAAGAGTCTTTACAGGAGATATTTGTGCTTCTATTTTAAATAAAAAAAATAAAAAATAAAATGTATTTTGTTGGGTGTCATTTGTTTCAGACTTTAACAGGCCCTAATCATCACATAAAAAAAGTAGTAAAAACTAACAAGCACCAACAAATGCCTGTTAATAATGTTTGATACCCAGATCTAGTTTTAGTAAAATAGTAGATAATAATATTATTTTATATAGATAATATATATCTATATATATATATATATATATATTTAATTTAATATTTTTGTACTCAAGTACTTATAAAATGTTAACAATAACTATGACGTATTATTAACTTAATTATTTAGTTTATTTAACAGTGTTACAATAAGCATTTCAAAGGTAAAATTAAAATAAACACATATGCATGAAATAAAAAAAGTCATTTGAAAAGGTTAGACTGCCACATTTACTGCACATACATAAACAGTGCTTACAATAAAAGCAAATCAAAAAACTTTTCATCCAGTCACATGTTCTCATTCAAACAGCATGGAACAACTGTGAACAAAGTATATGCTCCGGCGGCTTGGCATTTTCTTCCCACCATAAAAGCAGATCCTCATCCGGTGGGATGCATCAGCATCTGTGCAGCTGCTCATGGATCGACTTTGCTGTGCATTAATTTGAATGCCAATCTATCATTATGCTAACAACAATTAGCTACATTGCAGTAAAAACAAAGGACTTTTCTGGTTGCTTTTGTGGGCAGTTCATGGCCAGAATGAAGCTGTGAATCAGAATTTATAACGGACAGTCAAAATGTTCTGGCTACACGAGAACATACTCCTCCAGAACCAGCAACACGAGTCTGTGAAAATGTCCAGCAGACATCACCATCAAACACTCCAACCTAATAAACACACTCACACCTCATAAAGCCAGCAAAACTCTAAATACTGCAAGAAGTGAGAAGGTGAAGAGCCAGAGATGGATATTTGTGGGAGGCCAGGCATCCTGCTGAAGAGAAATTTGCAATCCAAACTGCTAAAAGAGACAGCAGATGACACATAAACACACACACGCACATAGGCTTGGTCTAAAGGGTATTACATTTTCGACTTCATAAAGTGCTCCTTAAGGCCCAGTCAGTGTACTCAATCTCAATGCTCTTATGTCGGGGTAATGAACAAATCGTTTCATGAGCTGGTTACTCACTCAAAAAAACAAAAACTGGACTGAAAAAACTAAAGCATAGCGCAGATTGCCTTTTTTAGACAAAAACCCTAGACAGTAGCCAAGTGCAGTGTGAGAGTGTGATGCACACTCTGAGAGACCCTGATTCTGTTTATTTTAGTATTATTTATAGTAATTAATAATATTTACTATTAAAAGAGTTTCTTTATGTCCGTCCATTTTCAATTTTAATTTTGTTAAGTGCGTTTTAATATTTAAATTTAGCTTTATTTTATTTATATTTCAGTTTTAGTTTCTAACCTAATAATTAGAAATATTTTAAATATAAATGAAATATATTATATAAATAAATTATTTTGTTTTTGAGATGATATTTGAGTGCTTCCGTATACACATGCATCCATCCAATAATTTATCCATATATCCATCCACCTATTCATTTTTACATCTAATCATCTTTTTGAGACAATATTGAAAAAGTACTTCAGTTCAGACACAAACTTCTGAATAATGAAGTGAAAAATCTCTTGGGCCTTTTTTACACTTCACTCATCTTGACTGATCAGATTGCTATCTGATTTGGTGCACACTCCATTTACACTTGGCCTCCACACAACAAAATCTCCCAAATCCTGTGCTATTGCATACAGATATAATGGAATTTTCTTCACGCTAATGCCAGTCAGCAAAATGTATGCTCTCTTTGTATGGCAGTTAAAGGCTTAAGGTACATCCGTGTGTACAATCCGTGTCTCTATCAGTCATTACTAATTAACATGTGGATTGTGACGCTCCCAATTCCCACTGCTGCTGATGATGCTCCATCTGGGAGGAGTAAAAGTTTAAATATCTGAAACAAACAACCAGATGCATTTTACAGTTGCCAGAGTCAGACCTTGTATACCTGACTGGACTGGTCTATCTATCTCAAATGTGATCTCGGGACCCTCTGACTTTTGACAATTGTTTTTATAAAATTTGACCCACTTTTGCAGCTTATAGCCAATAAGTATCCCCACCTAAGGACCATTTTCCCGACATACAATGTGCCCAATCACATGGTTGACACCTGGTCACCACTCAAATAGTTATTTGTGTTTGCAGTGTGCATCAGACAGTTTGTGGACTGATCATGGCTGTGTGGGTGCATTAGCTTTGAACTGCACATGTGAACTCACCCTTGTGGAAGGTGGGATTTTGCTGTACTGTAGGAGGACGGGAGCGAGCTGGATCTGTAGGAGGCGCAGATGTTCTCTGAAACTCCCTCAAACACCTGATGGAATACAAAATGGCCCACGCTGTTCTTGGAGATGGGTAACCCCCAGACCCAGTGCAAGGGTGGGGGTCAGATCCACCTGCTCCAGGACACCCAGCTTCTCAAATCCCGCTACAACAAGCAAGATAAGTGTCATTAACTGCTCACGGCTTTAAGAATTACAGCACATCTTATCCATCCATCCATCCCATCATATCCATATCCATCCATCTATACCATCTAATCCATCCATCCATATACACCCAGCGATCCATACTCTATTCCTCAATACATTGGCATTTCCATCCATCCATCAGTATAATATATTCATCCATCACCCGCCCATCCAGATCCATCTGTCCCGTTCCATCCTTCCGCCCAAAACATCCAACAATCAATCATCCATACATCTATTCCAACATCTGGGGCCGACCAGCATTCAATTCATCCAAAGATTCAAATATCTATCCATCCATACATCTATCCAACATTTTTCCGACCAGCATTCATTCATCCATCTTTTTAAATATCTATCCATCCATTCATAAATGAATCCATCCATCCATCCATCTGTTACATCTGTCAATCCATCCATTTCCACCCATTAATCCATCTGTCCATCCATCTGTTAGCCATTTATACAGCTATCCATCCATCATTCAATTTATTCCATACTCATCCATTCCATCTACTAAACTTTTCCCTACTACTTTCGTTCTAGTGTTCAGCGCTATTCTGCAACAAATGACACCCAAAAATGAAGATATATTTCACATATGAATTCATGACTGCTGACTTCATCTCGGGTAGGAAGTTGATGACACTAAATTAAAATTATTGATACAGGCTAAATACTATAATATATTCCTCACAGACAGACATCAGCATTTGATTAAGTCAGTGTTTCCTGCACTGTGCTACTGAGGAATCTGTAGTGCTAACTCAAAAATGCATCTAGGAATTTAGCGCTCTGACTGAAGTGGCATTGCTTTTGCGTTGTCCTCGCTGGCCTGTGCACAAAAAAAAAAAAAAAAAAATTCATGCACATCCTTTCAAAAAAAATCATAATGCAGTCGTTAAATCTGGACTGAAAATTGAGTCATGGTCTGAATGGTTCCCAAAGAACTCAATTTGCAATTGCAGAAATCCAAAGGAAATACAAAGATGATGTCATGTTAAGTTTATATGCGGTATCCAACAAATAAAAAATAAATAAAAAAATTCTGCAGCTTATTAACAATGTCTGCTGTGTCTCTCCAGGATGGCTCTGGTTTACCAGCGGCATACAGCGGTATGATAGACGATGAGGTAAGCATGAAAGCACCGCATGCAGCGGATGAGGATATGAGCTCATCTTTAAATTAAAAACAGTGTGTTGCAATGAGAAAGCTGGTGTGATTGGTGTGTGTGTGTGGTATAAATAAATAAGAGTTCACAAAAATAGATCAGGCAGGAAAAGAAACAATTATCACATCACCCTGACAGTCTGGTGTAGACGATGCTTTGCCACTCCACACTTTCATTTAGGAGAGAAAAAGAGGGATAGAATGGGGGGATGAGTGGAAGTGGATAATGAGCATCTCTCATAGATTTTCACACTCGATCTGGGAGCACGAGTATAGTGTGTGTGTGGTGGGGTGTGTGTGTGGGTGTGTGTGTGTGTGTGGGGGGGTGTGTTGTGTGTTGTGTGTGTGTGTGTGGTGTGTTTGTGTCGTGTTTGTTTTTGTGAAATATCAGACACACGTATAATGGGTTATGATGGGTAGACACAGGTATTCCAAGGAGAGGGTGACTTATGAGGGACTAACCCATGTCCCCATTTTTCAAAACGCATAAACATTACAGTATTTAGTTTTTTTTGAGAAAGTTAAAAATGCACGCTGCCTTGTAAGGGGTATGGGTTTAGGTGTATAGTGTTGGTGAGGGGCGAAAGAACTAGATATACAGTTCGTAACAGTATAAATACCATCAATATGGGATGGTCCCCAAACTTTCACAAAAAAAACAAACCTGTGTGATCCACACGTGGTATGCAGTGCATATCTGTGCTAATGCACTTGCCTCCACATGTCAGTGCGACCACGCCTGCCAGCTCTGGTGTTGTGTGTCACAATCAATACACACTGGACTCAAAAATAAAATTATAAAACAGTACGGAAAAAAGGAATTAATGCTTTATATTATAAGACAGAGATGAATCGGGGGGTAATTTTAAAACCCTCGGGCCGTAAAATTATCCAGCAACTACACTGCAGAATTCCTCTAATGCAATCAGACAGACATTTTTGATTTTATGTGCAGTGAACAACTATGAGTCTATGTAGGATCTATCAGGGAAGAGCACCTAGAAAGACTTACTGTAGAAATGTAACTTTGTACACTGCTGTTGAAAAGTTTGTGCTCAGTTTTTTTTTTTTAAGAAATTAATACTTTTATTCTGCAAGATGCATTTTCAAAAGAACTGAACAAAAGTTACATTAAAGACGTTTATAATGATACAAAAGATTTCAATTTCAAAGAAATGCTCTTCTTTTGTCCTTTATGTTCATCAAAGAATCCTGAAAAATATTTTTTAACCAATGAAATGATGCTGAAAATTCAGCTTTGCATCACTGGAATAAATTACCTTTTTAAAACATATTTAAATAGAAAACAGATATTTCAAATCGTAATAATATTTCACATTTTTACTGTATTTTTGATCCAATAAATGCAGCCTATAGGTGAGAGTAAGAGATTCCTTTCAAAAAGATCTTACCCATAAAATCTCACTCATAAAATATTATTAAACATGATTTGAGAACTTAAAAAATGATAACATACTTTGAAGTAAAATGGTATTTTACAAGAAATAAAATGTACTTGATTTTATCTGATGTGAACTGACTGGATTGAAAAAAGTCGACATTCGAAAACAGAATAAAACAAAAATGAACTGCAATTTTTATTAAATTAATGCTAACATCATTAAATTATGACATTAACTTGAGAGGATCAGAGAGGGTGGAAATGATCATGAAAAAAAATCATTTTGGCTGTTTCTGATACAAGAAACCTTGACTCCTAAAATATGGGGGAAACTAAAAATGCAAATAAAAGAATGCAAATAATTGCAAATGTGCAAACAAAGAGGAAACACAGCAGGCTTTTTTTTTTGTGGAATAACTGCCCTTCATCAGTACTTTGTAGATATGGTCTTGATAAGAAGAAAAAAAAATTGTCTACACTTTAAGCTCTAACAAAGGCAGATCATCATTTTGTGCTCTTGCCAAAGTGCTTTTAAAATGCCAGAATGGCTGAAATAACTCCTAAACAGATGAACAGAAGCACACAGCTTTGCACATTCTAAGAATATCTTGCCACAGCCATTAACGCTGATCTGGAAAAATGCAACCATTTTTGGTTTAAGCATTGTTCTGTGTTGTGCGCTCTTACACGTAATCGCTACGGAGCATTTGCTTTTCATTTGCTGAAAAACAGACCTTTGATTCGTGAGACTCAGTTCTGTGTACAGAAGCAGTACTGTAGCTTTCCCCTTCTTGAGCTTTTGCAGCAAAGGGTAAATAACATCATTAACTGGTGCAGCAGCAACACATTCAGCGCCTCGTCCCACAACAACACACACACTCTCAAATGCATGGGTGAATATGCTGGTTTTTATTTGTCTGATTAAAAGATAAAAGATAAAGATAAAGATGAAAAGCTTCAGCCACGTCTAGGGACTGATTTACAAAAAATGTTTATTGTGCGTAAAGCTTCTTTGCAGGAGAGAGAGGACTATTAGACCCCTGGCCCTTGTTTAGCTGGGATATCTGTCATACTACAATCATTGGATACAGCTTAACCACTGTGGGAGGCCTGGCCAATACTTTACTGAAGACCAAAGACATCAAATATAGAGACCAGGCTTAAAATAACTTCAGTTTCAGAGAAACTTTGGAAAAATCGATAGAGGATCATCCAAAAATGTTTTTCTTGAATTTCAAAGATTCGCATAACCTTTACGTCTGGAGGAGGAACTAATATGAGGAACCTTTTCTTCAAAAACACCATTAGATAACGTCATTTTTTTTGCTAACATAGGGTTTTCTGGCAATCCAACAGTCAAATCTCTCAATACAGAGCATTCTTCAGAGAACACCCAACAAAAACATTAAACATTCACCTCAACTCACAACTCACACTTAATCCTGAACTTATGAGCACAAGGGGCGTGTTGATTTCCGGTTCCGACGACCCGCCGTGGCTGCCGGTTTCACTTGTTTCAGACATGCCGTGATCTCCACACAGAACAGTAAGTTGGGCAATGTCCCTTCAGATTCCTGAAATAACCACACACAAAATAAAAATAAAGAATTAATTCATAAATAAAATATTTTAATAGATTTTATGTTTATTATTGATCTAAATAAATATATTTATTTATTTATTAATAAATAGTTAATATTTATTTTATCTAAAAAATTATTTAAAATTATGTATTAATATTTAAACATATTTATTATTATTTAATCAGTACAAGACATTTTTATAAATTAAATTATATAGATGCACGATAAAATATAATATATATAATATATATATATAATATATATATATATATATATATATTATATATAGATATATATATAAATATATTAATAGTCCATTAAAAATCTATAATATTATATATATCATGATTTTATTTTATAAAAATATTATAAAAAAATTTTTCCACAAAATAAATGGCTTATGGTTATTAAGCAATTCTGCAAATCAGAAATTCTGAGAAAAAAAGTCGGGCAAAATGGACTTCCATATTGATTTCTGCAAAAATTCTGCACAGTAAATTTTCTTAATTTCTTGGCAGTTTTTCACAGATCCCGCTGTATGGTTTGTGTATATTTGTGCATCATGTTTGTCTGTGTATGTGCACAAGAGAAAGTGAGCATGTGGGAGAGACGCTGGAAAGCTCTTCTCTCCACTGGAGCAAATCACTGAGGTTTTAGCACTAAGCCGCTGGGACGCGACGCTCTCTCTCTCTCTCTCTCTGTCATCAGGGACATGGGGACGATCAGCTCTGTTTCTCATCAAAGTCTCTCAGTGCATCAGAGCACTTGATTCCCTCAGTGGCACTCTGAAGCCGTACACACACTCTAAACAGCTGTCCTTCACACCACTCCTGGGCCCTGTACCGCGTGCTAAACAGCTTGCCGCTCGTCGATCCAAACGTTATCACTGCTGCTAACATTAATGATGCTACTTCTAAACAACGAGTCCTCTGCTCACAGTGGTTCAAATATTTATGATCCCACTCAACGTATGCTAATGACTAGCCTTCCCTCCCACCCGAGTTAATGCACGCTAATGACAAGCACTGTGAATAAAGCCATCTGAAAACGCCGCCTCACCTTGCTGCCTAATATCCGCCAGCAGTGTGGTGAAATAATAGCGTGCGTTGACAGGTGTGATTTAAGTTACTACAGCAAGAAAAAAGCAAACCGTAAATTGGCTCAAGAAATTCCTAATATGCTGTGATTGACCAACCCATCACTGTCAAGTAAAAGCTAAACCATTCCTTGTGTAATTCATTATACATTAAAGGGATAGTAAACCCCAAAATGAAAATTTCTGTCATTATTTAATCAACCTCATGTTGTTCTAAATTTGTATGAATTTCTTTCTTCAGTCGTATGTAAGAGAAAGATATTTGTGAATGTCAATGGAGTAAGAAAAATTATCTTAATTGTTTTGAATTTTAGAATGAAGCCTTTAATTCTTTTTTAATTCTTTGTATTAAGCATAAACTAGCATAAACTAGCAGCTAGCAGTGGCAGGTTTAGGGGGCAACTCGTTTTTCGGCGGCGAGCCTGAAATAAACTGGGATCACATTGAGGTGCAGTAATGACGACGGACGAGTCTCAGACTGTATCACAGTGTTCATATCGCAGGGTTAATGATAAAGAACAACAAAGCAAGAAAAATAGATAACTTGTAAGAATTTAAAGCATTTTTTCTTTCCCTCCTTTATAACGTGATGTACTGTTATCCTCTGGATGCCTGCATCTAACCATAAAAATACACTGAAAATAGAGCATTTCCCCTTATGATTTAATGTAGAAGGCTTAAAGGCAGAGCAAAACTAATAAAGAAAGGCAACATTAAAGGTGCTTTGAAAAAATAATTCACCATGAAGCAACCACTGGGACTTCTTTTAAAATGTTTCAGACTTCATTACGGGGAATGAGAGCAATAAAATAGAGAAGCATGTGAATTTATCTCAGTGATTTGTTGGGTCCTTAGAGACCAACGTGGAATCAAACACGGAGTTAATGTATCAACTGACTGTTATGTGAAAGCGCAAACGGGATTTCTTACTTCAGGAAAGAGTTAGAGACAAATAAAAAGTGAACATGGAAAAAGGTAAAAGAATGAAAGGTGCACAAACGCACATACTAAAATGACTAAAACAAACTTAAGTGTAAAAAAGAAAACTTAAGCACTAAAGTTTATTCAGAATATTAATAAATAGGCCTACTATAATAGTATTTGCAAATTATTAAAACAACACTGACAAGTCATTGGGACCACAATTTTTTTTTTTTTTTTGTCCTACTCATTACTTTTGAATGAAAGCATTAGGATTTAAAAACTATACACATCCCTCCACATCGGTATGAGTGTCTTTACTGTGATCCTCTGGAAAAGCGCAGCATGAATGTTCAGAAATATCTCCTTTTGAAGGAATAAGCTCATAAGCTTCAGTCAAGGTTTGACGCTTCTTTTGCCACTTACAGCGATTCCCTGAGCAGCACCACTGAGAAACCTTCCAGAACCGCTGTTTCAATATTTAGGAAGTCACTTAGGCATTCTTTAAATTGAAGAGAACAATTTGAAAGAAAGAAAAAAAAAATCACACATCATTTACTCACACTCATGTCCCAAACCCACACTTACCTTCATCCATGAAACACAAAAGGAGAGATTTGGAAGAAAGTTTGGCTGCTCTTCTCAATAGAATAAAAATAATATATTGTTTAATAATCATTTAATAATCTAAATGAATGCACAAATATATCCTATTGTTAATTATTAATTTATGTTCTGCAATAACAATAATAATATATCTTAATGTACATAATATCTTCAAAATGTACTGTATATGTAAAAAAAATAATCTTCTAATGAATAATATTAATAATATTAGCTATTAGTATTGATATTAACTACTAACATTGGTGAACTAGTGTTGTAGGCATCAATTTTAGTAACATGCAGAAGTCTGTCCTTGAGCTAGGAACTTTACCCATGATGCTCTGGGGGACAGATATCATGTAAACACAGAACTGAACCTGAAAGAGACTGTATAGAGAGTAATTTAAGCCGCTCTGGACTAAAAGGATCGAAGAAAGAACAAGTAGCCAGATGAGGCAGCATGGGTCACGGCAAGCACTCAATAATTTAAATAACTGACTTTCAATGACATCAACTAATATACAATTTCAATTAAAACTTCTTTAAAAAATTATGTTTATCAAATTCAAGTTAAACATCCAAGGTCTCGGCAATGCAGCTGTATTCATTGCGGGATGACGCGCTCGCTCAGGGTATGAATTGTAAAATCATCTAACAGCAAACATGACCACTTCCTTTATGGATACTGAGTCCCAACACGAGGCAAATGAGAGATTTGCATGTAATTATACAGAGTAGACACAAGAAACCAGTGTGGGTGAATGTATAAAAGTGTGGCCCAATTTACAGTCTCAAATCTCGTCTTCTCAGGAGGGATATGGACTTGGAAAAGGAGGACAGGAAATTAAAGCATAATATTATAATATTTAAATTCTCCAAAGCGTTGTAATTTATACAACATGCATCGGCTTGAGTGGGAATAACAGCATATAATCTAAACTCCAACTTCAGGTGAACAACCTCAGTACAAAGACGCCAAACGCAGCGCTGGGTCCCATGGCCCCGAAGAGCAGGAGTGAATAGAGCACACACCAGCGACTGAAGACAAGATCTTCTATTGTGCCGAGGCTGAAATCGACGGCTTCTGTTATGGGATTCGGCCGCATGGACACAAAGGGATGGAAACATTGTTCTGTTGGAGGAAAAATGAATCGATGTGATCACCAATGCCATCCAGGGAACATGGGAATAGATGAGGAGAGAGAAGAAATGATGTAGTAAAACGGAACGAACCGCACCAAACTGCTACAAACCCAATCTCTACAACACGTTTTAGTAGAGGAAAAACACAACAGATCTTTAATCTGTGCGTAACAAGATCTGATATTATATATATACACATTATAATACATACATTAGGTAAAAATATACATTTTATTATGAATTTATACTTAATATTATTATTATTATTATTATTTTATTATGATATATTTTACATAATATCATTATTATTGTTGTTGTTGTTGTTGTTAGTGCATTATAATAAAATATACATTTTGTACTATTATAATGACTGTAATAATATAACATTTAATACTAATAACAATTATTAAAATGATAATAATTTACATCATTTTGTTATTCAATTATGTAATAAATTATTATTAATATTCTTGCATTAAATATAATATACAGTTAAATTAACATAATATAAATATAATATATAATATAATATTATATAATATAATTTATTTTATTATTTCATAATATATTATTATTATTAAAATGTTTAATTTTTTATTATAACATAACAATTATACATTATTATCATACATTTAAAACTTGAAATGTTACAATTGTATATAAAAATAAAATTAACTAAAATGAACAAATTAAAAAAATAATGCTAATTATTAGGTTATGTCATGATACCTAAAGCATTAACTAATGTTAACTACTAAGTTATATACAGTGAAATCACAACTAATATGCAGTATGTTAGGAAAGAAAGGCTGTTATAATATAAGTTTTTGGAAAAACTGAATCATGTAGCAAACACTGGCATGCCGTTACTAAAAATGTGAATAGATACAATAAGATATAAAAAAAAAAAAAAAAAAAAAAAACAGCGTGCAAGAGAGAGATGGAAATGTGTGAGAAATCTCATTAGTTTTCATGGTTTCTATGCGAGGGCCGTCATCTCAGTCCACAAATGAAAAATACAAACATATCATCACAACACAAGAGATGCAAACAGGAAGTCAAAGGATGAACATGTTAAAACCGAATCTCACCTGTCCAACAGCATCACAGCTCTGTGTAATTGCAGATGTCAAACAGTAAGATTGTGTATGATTCAACAGCTTTGAAACACCTCAGTGTGTCTAATGAGTAATGTCTGAATAATCAGTGACGCTTGTGACAGCAGAGGGGCTTTTAGAGACCCTCAGAGCATCTATGCCATGACAACAAGAACATATGAAAGTGAAGCTAACAAGACATTTACCTCAGTGACAAATGACGCACATCTGAGTCATGTTTTCTGTTCTTTTTAGTTAAAAATGCCGGTTGGGTGTCCATGTGATGGGGCTTTGAGCAGGAACACAAAAACATCTAAAACCCTTTCTCTACTGGCCTTCAAAGAGGAGAAAAACAATGTCTGATTTGACTGAATTTGCATTTTTTAAAAAAGGATTTTCTTCTGCCATTTGAACACTACCTTATAAGTTTGGGGTCAATGAGAAAAAAAAATCATAATGGATGCATTAAATTGATCAAAAGTTACAGTAAGGACATTTATAATGTTACAAAACATTGCTGTTTCAAAAAGTTATTTTGAACTTTCTATTCATCAAAGAATCTACAAAAATTCTACAACAATATGAAGCAGCACAATTGTTTTCATTGATAATAATAATAATGTTTCTTGAGCAGCAAATCAGCATATTAGAATGATTTCTGAAGGATCATGTGACACTGAAGACTAGAGTAATGATACTGAAAATTCAGCTTTGATCACAGGAATAAATTACATTTTAAAATATATTCAAATAGAAAACTTATTTTAAATTGTAATCATATTTCACTGTTTACCATATTTTTGATCAAATAAATCCAGCCTTAGTATGCAAAGACTTCCTTCAAAAACATTCTGTGTTTTTTAAAAACTATAGGCCTATATATACTGTATATATAGGGTAGAGTAGAGTATATAGGGCTGTCAATAGATTAAATTTATCTAATTATTCACACCCTTTTTCTGTGATTAATCTTGATTAATCACACACTTCATGAAATTAAGCATGGACCATTTATCTTGTTTCAAATGTTTATTTTATATATTTTATTCTATATCCAGCAAAGTAAACCAAAAGATTGGTTGGGTGATTCTCAAAAATCTATGTATAGATTTTAGATGTAGATCTATGTATCCATTCAGATGTCTTTCCAAAAAAGGACACTTAAGGCTCTGGTATACTTCAAACGAAGTTCATTTTCGTTCTTTGTTTGTGGGCAAAAAGAAGTTTGAAAAGGCTGAGTGACAGTATACTGTTTTCAAACATTCCGACACCCCCGTGCTGCTGGAGGTGGGGTTTAGATTAATGTAAACATGACTCGCGACTCTCGCACATATCCCCTAAACAAAACAACAATGAAATCAAGACGTGTAGGCAATCTAGGTGTGAGACAGGCAACAATGGTCAGATTATAGACAAAAGAATAATGATTAGCAGCAGTTCAGAGTCAATTATCATGTTTGCAATACAAAATAACAATTCTATTTCCATAATCAGTCCTTTTTGAGAAGTGTGACTGTCTCATAGTCTGAAAAATTTGGCATGATGTGGAAAAAAATACATTGGAGTCAGTTTGTTACTTTATTTTATTAGTGTTCATTCATTTTATTAAAATGGATAAATTGTTATACCTTTTTATATTTTATGGTGGTGTCAGGATTTACTTTTTATAAAAAACAAAGGTTTATTATTGTATATTCGTTTGGCATTTCATTTATGTATACCCTTTAAATTCTCAAATGCAGCAGCAGTATGGTGTAACATTTACAAACCCAGTTCCAAAAAAGTTGGGACACTGTACAAATTGTGAGTAAAAAAGGAATGGAATAATTTACAAATCTCATAAACTTATATTTTATTCACAATAGAATATAGATAACATATCAAATGTTGAAAGTGAGACATTTTGAAATGTCATGCCAAATATTGGCTTGACATTCATGAGAGCTACACATTCCAAAAAAAGTTGGGACAGGTAGCAATAAGAGGCCGGAAAAGTTAAATGTACATATAAGGAATAGCTGGAGGACCAGTTTGCAACTTATCACAGTAGGTCAACTGGCAACATGATTGGGTATAAAAATAGCCTCTCAGAGTGGCAGTGTCTCTCAGAAGTCAAGATGGGCAGAGGATCACCAATTCCCCCAATGCTGCGGCGAAAAATAGTGGAGCAATATCAGAAAGGAGTTTCTCAGAGAAAAATTGCAAAGAGTTTGAAGTTATCATCATCTACAGTGCATAATATCATCCAAAGATTCAGAGAATCTGGAACAATCTCTGTGCGTAAGGCTCAAGGCCGGAAAACCATACTGGATGCCCGTGATCTTCGGGCCCTTAGACGGCACTGCATCACATACAGGAATGCTACTGTAATGGAAATCACAACATGGGCTCAGGAATACTTCCAGAAAACATTGTGTGCCATTTGCTGTTGCCAGCTAAAACTTTATAGGTCAAAAAAGAAGCCATGTTTAAACATGATCCAGAAGCGTAGGCATTTTCTCTGGGCCAAAGCTCATTTAAAATGGACTGTGGCAAAGTGGAAAACTGTTCTGTGGTCAGACAAATCAAAATGTGAAGTTCTTTTTGGAAAACTGGGACGCCATGTCATCCAGACTAAAGAGGACAAGGACAACCCAAGTTGTTATCAGCGCTCAGTTCAGAAGCCTCCATCTCTGATGGTATGGGGTTGCATGAGTGCGTGTGTCATGGGCAGCTTACACATCTGGAAAGGCACCATCAATGCTGAAAGGTATATCCAAAGTTCTAGAACAACATATGCTCCCATCCAGACATCGTCTCTTTCAGGGAAGACCTTGCATTTTCCAACATGACAATGCCAGACCACATACTGCATCAATTACAACATTATGGCTGCGTAGAAGAAGGATCCGTGTACTGAAATGCCAGCCTGCAGTCCAGATCTTTCACCCCATAGAAAACATTTGGCACATCATAAAGAGGAAGATGCAACAAAGAAGACCTAAGACAGTTGAGCAACTAGAAGCCTGTATTAGACAAGAATGGGACAACATTCCTATTCCTAAACTTGAGTAACTTGTCTCCTCAGTCCCCAGAGGTTTGCAGACTTTTATAAAAAGAAGAGGGGATGCCACACAGTGGTAAACATGGCCTTGTCCCAACTTTTTTGAGATGTGTTGATGCCATGAAATTTAAAATCAACTTATTTTTCCCTTTAAATGATACATTTTCTCAGTTTAAACATTTGATATGTCATCTATATTGTATTCTGAATAAAATATTGAAATTTGAAACTTCCACATCATTGCATTCTGTTTTTATTCACAATTCGTACAGTGTTCCAACTTTTTGGAATCGGGTTTGTATTTGAAACACATGTATTTGGTACTTGCTACCTTATATCTTTACTCTTTCCTTTCATTCTTTAGAAAACTTGTCTTGGATGTTTCTCTGCATTGCTTTTTGCATAACTCCGGGTCATCGTCAAGCTTCGTTGCAATTTATTTCTAGGAATGAAATGCTTTCTCTGAATCTTTAAAGTATGTCTGCAAGCGATCGTACAGGTGCGAATATATCTATGCCGGCTCAGCGATTCGACACATTGTATTTATGTTGCTAGTGATAAGGAGATGTTTTTATCTTGCCTGACCTCCGTTGAATGAGATACAAACTCAAAAAAAATAAATAAATTGCACGTCAAAGAAGGTGGACTTTCAGAACACACCCACTGATTGAGTAACCGCCATGGACCAATGGAAGCTCAAAGGTGTTTAAAGTGAAAAAAAAGTTAGTTTTGGGAGCCAAACGAACTCACCCAGAAAGTTTGCTTTGGTCAGCTGTTTCGAACTGCCGAAACAAACTCAAAGCGTACTTCGTTTCGGCTTTATTTTGTTTGAAATGACGTCATATCAGTTCGTTCTTTGATTTCATTTGAAGTATATTGGGGCCTTTAGAAACTCCAAAAGTTTGCACCTCTGATAACTTTTAAGACTTATTCTGTGTCGTTTATATAACGTTAAGCTTTTTGACGGGTCATGTCATGGAGCTGTAAAAACGGTTATACTCACTAAGTAAATGAATCGCGTTTGTGCCAAAGTCTTATTATTACAAGCAAAAACAAACACTCTCTCCTTCGATCGATTAACGTTTCTCTTGGTTAGTGTACATGGTCTTGCAGTCTAAAGCATCTGTCATAGCAAATCAATACATGCTGTTGTGAATAATTAAGCCAAGCGTCTTCTCATAGGATAAGAACATGCAGTCTCATGAATAATTTTATAGACACTAACGCGTCATTGATGTCCTTAGCCAGGTCACAAATTGTGACGTCAACACGACGGAGATTTTAAACCCGGAAGATAAAAATAGCACAAAAAATCTTAAAATTAACCAGTTTTCTCCAACAGTTAAAATTATCGGAATGCTAACATTGCCTTCTATGAAGTGCAACACAAACACCTCTGCTAAAATGTCAGATAAAGTAGTCTAGGGTTTCATGACCATTTAAAGGAAAAAACAGTGGAATGAATAATTCACTGAAAACGCAACACAAGTCTCTGTTCTCTCTGCAATCTCTGATGTAATCAGCCTGGTTTCCTTTATATTAGCGCTGTTTTGGATGGATTGTTTGAATGTATTCACTTACTGGATCATTGGACTGAACACTTTCCTGCAGTTTAACGGCTTAAAATTATCTGATCGCAAGCAGTGAAGCAAAAGTGGGTTAAAGGGATAGAATAGAAATTGGGCTTCAGTAAGTTTTTGCTTTAATTGGGTTAAATTATTTTAACGCATTTCACATAGAGCAGCTGCTACTACACAGTAGTAACAGCTTCTCTATGTGTAATCATGCACCTGATGGAATTTACCGCTGATT
>NC_056585.1:6156-68656 GCF_018340385.1 Cyprinus carpio | reverse complement strand
AATAATATTGTTTGTGTGTCACAGAATGCAGTTTTAAAAGTTTTTTAGGTCAAGAATGTACTTGTTTAGACTTCAAATATGGGGTTTGTTAATAAAGATAATGTCTATTTAAAAATTTGCTTCAGTGTTTCCGGAGATGTGAGCTTCAGGGAGTCAGCAGCCGTTCAGCGCTCATGAACCCGCCGAGAGCAGCCTCACCTCAGCCAGATCTTCTGGAATTTGCCACTGGCTCTGATGTCTCTATAGTGGTCAAACATGATATACAGGTCCTTCTCAAAAAATTAGCATATCATGAAAAGGTTCTCTAAACGAGCTATTAACCTAATCATCTGAATCAACTAATTAACTCTAAACACCTGCAAAAGATTCCTGAGGCTTTTAAAAAACTCCCAGCCTGGTTCATTACTCAAAACCGCAATCATGGGTAAGACTGCCGCCCTGACTGCTGTCCAGAAGGCCATCATTGACACCCTCAAGCGAGAGGGTAAGACACAGAAAGAAATTCCTGAACGAATTAGGCTGTTCCCAGAGTGCTGTATCAAGGCACCCCAGTGGGAAGTCTGTGGGAAGGAAACAAGTGTGGCAAAAAACGCTGCACAACGAGAAGAGGTGACCGGACCCTGAGGAAGATTGTGGAGAAGGACCGATTCCAGACCTTGGGGGGACCTGCGGAAGCAGTGGACTGAGTCTGGAGTAGAAACATCCAGAGCCACCGTGCACAGGCGTGTGCTTTTGAACCAGAAACAGCGGCAGAAGCGCCTGACCTGAGCTACAGAGAAGCCAAGCACTGGACTGTTGCTCAGTGGTCCAAAGTACTTTTTTCGGATGAAAGCAAATTTTGCATGTCATTCGGAAATCAAGGTGCCAGAGTCTGGAGGAAGACTGGGGAGAAGGAAATGCCAAAATGCCTGAAGTCCAGTGTCAAGTACCCACAGTCAGTGATGGTCTTGGGTGTGCCATGTCAGCTGCTAGTGTTGGTCCACTGTGTTTTATCAAGGGCAGGGTCAATGCAGCTAGCTATCAGGAGATTTTGGAGCACTTCATGCTTCCATCTGCTGAAAAGCTTTATGGAGATGAAGATTTCGTTTTTCAGCACGACCTGGCACCTGCCAAAACCACTGGTAAATGGTTTACATGGTATTACTGTGCTCAATTGGCCTGCCAACTCTCCTGACCTGAACCCCATAGAGAATCTGTGGGATATTGTGAAGAGAGACGCAAGACCCAACACTCTGGATGAGGTTTTTAAGGCCGCTATCGAAGCATCCTGGGCCTCCATAACACCTCAGCAGTGCCACAGGCTGATTGCCGCCATGCCACGCACGCATTGAAGCAGTCCATTTCTGCAAAAGGATTCCTGACCAAGTATTGAGTGCATAACTGAACATAATTATTTGAAGGTTGACTTTTTTTTGTATTAAAAACACTTTTCTTTTATGGTCGGATGAACTATGCTAATTTTTTTCGAGATAGGAATTTTGGGTTTTCATGAGCTGTATGCCCAAAATCATCAGTATTAAAACATATAAAAAGACACTGAAATATTTTCAGTTGGTGTGCAATGAATCTAAAATCTCAATATATGAAAGTTTAATTTTTATCATTACATTATGGAAAATAATGAACTTTTTCACAATATGCAAATTTTTTGAGAAGGACCTGTACAATTAGTTTTGGGTAATTCTAATGGGCAGTCTTTGGTCTCATTAATCTTTTATTTGTTCCAGAGTAAATAGTTTTGGCTGAGGGCAAAATCTCATCATGTTATATTTATGCCTTTGTACTTTTGACTGAATTGTCTAGCAACTTTCATGATGGCTGTTGTTGTTGTTTATTATTCAATAAATAATATTTTTATATAGTATTTAGTATTGGGAAACTGTGTGTGTGTGTGTGTGTGTGTGTGTGTGTGTGTGTGTGTGTGTGTGTGTGTGTGTGTGTGTGTGTGTGTGTGTGTGTGTGTGTGTGTGTTTGTGATGGTGATTTTTGTGATATTGTTCTGCCATTAGGTTGTGCCAAGAGTTTTATGAGTCAGCAGTAAAGACTTTTATATTGAAAGAGACTGGAATGGAAGTTACTTTTACTTTTATCCACGTGAACGGGACATCAGTATAGCGACTTATTTCCAAGTTAACCTGAATATTGAATAGAGGGCTGGGTTTTATTTTTGCCTCTCATATTTTCCACATCTCATCTCTCACTAGCAGCAAACTAACGATTGGAGGGGCTTGGTTAAGCATATTCTGACCAAGCCATGGCCCAAACCATCAAACTGACGTCATCAGAGAAGGAATGTCATTCCAGAGCAGAAGCCAAACGTTCAGATTATGATTAAAACATTCTGTAAGACAAACAATTTTTTCAGTGAATTAACTTGCACGGATACATTGTTCACCTCAAGATTAGCAACGGGCGCTAAAAAAATTAATTTAGTAAATTTTGATTTCATGCAGACTTTAATAACAGCTTGTAAGATGCACTTAGCAGTGCTGTCATCAGAAATCACCCTTAACAGATGAAAGGACAGTATGACAAAGATATCGCTTTCCTCAGAGGACATTCAAACTAATATGTTATTGTGAATATGAGATTGAGCTGAAGAATGAATGCTGTATCAGATGGAGGTAATCACAATAGCTCAATCCATCTTTCTTTCATTATACTCTACTTTACATAATACAGTGAGCTTTTAATGGGTTTGTTTGCACATGACGTCATTGCTGTGGCGTGAAATGCAGCTGGAGGGCAGGAAGTGATTTTTCTATATAGGAATCGCTAGCAGAAACTCAAAAATACAATTCCTTCCAATGTTTATGGATGCTCAAATCGGTCAAACCGAGAAACCACAAGGAGCTTTTATCGTGTACGGAAATGTTGTTGTTCATAAGGGGGAAAAGGCAAGAAGTTGACTGAAAAATGCAAGAAAAAGTGGCTTGTAAACCTGCGTCTGCGGTCAGGAGGAGCCAAGTCAGATAATGCTTATGGGTTCAAATACATACGATACATAAAAAAGATATTAATAAAGAAATATATAAATAGATACAGGGCTGCCAACTCTCACGCATTCAGCATGACACAGTAAGAATTCACTCAATGCCAAACGCTATATCAGGGCTCTAGAGTGTGACCAATTTGGTCGCACATGCGACCAAACTACTCAATCGAGCCACTAAAAAAAAAATCAGAGGTTGCAACAGTTTGACCAGCAGTTCGAGGTGAAAAAAAGTTTTGCGACTCTGAAAGTCTCCCTGTGGTTCAACAACAAACACTAGAGCCCTGCATTTTCAGCCCGAGCCCGACGGACCCCGACTTTTTTACGCCCCTCGAGCTGGGCTTCGGGATAATTTTCACGTCATAGTTCAGACACGGACCGGGCCTCCCGCCTGTTTTAGACTTCTCCTTACTTTTATATTTTAGACATTTTATATTTTGGAAACAACACGAGACCGTGCTACCGCGACTGTCAAGAGCGGCTTGACGGTGTTTAGTTTCCCGCAACAGCAGCGCAGCTGAACAATTCTCCGTTCAAATACACGCAATAGGCTCAAGCTTGCCGCGAAGCACCGGCAAAAGTAATTACCATAAATGTGACAGGGGGAAATAGTAAGGAGATATTTGAATTATTAACTAATAAACTAGTGTTTTCTGAGTCTGTGTCGCAAGGATGATGTTGCTGATCCTGACTCGCCATCTCATTAGAAGCACCTTTAGAGAGAAGTTCATTTTCACGGATTATGATTACAATGAAAGAGTTTTTGTTTTCGATTTGTTTTATTTCGTTATGCAATCATTTAAAGCTATCTATAGATATATTTATCATGTCTGTGAGGCATGTTTTCACTGAGTTTCGGTTCATTTTTGTACTCCTGTTAAAGACGAGACGCAGAAAGCGCATCGTGTTTGTTTTAGTAACCCTTTGCAGTTACTAATGATGTATTACTCTTACCTTCATGTGCAAAAATGACGGCATATCTACTGAAAAAATGCAAGTGATCATGTTGGGGTTTCCATGTCCTGAAGGGTCTCCGCACAAACTATTGGATATAGGGCACACTTATCTGGGTCTAATGTTTAAAACATTGTTATATGCTTGAACTCTTTTATATCTATAGATTTTATTTTAGGCGAGTCGTGATGATTTCAGAAGGCTAAATTCATCAAACATAGGCTCACTGTCTCCCGCTGGCCGCTTGGTCGTTACTTTAAAAAAAAAAAAAAAAATAATTATATTTAACAAACAAAAAATGCTCCAAACGTTTTTCTAAATTAACTTAATAAAAAAATGAAACAAAATATAATCACTTTGCTATTATATACTAAACTGAACTATTTTAATAGCTGAGACAGTAGTATAAGCTATTTAGGGACTGTTTAGCTGTTCAAATCAGCATCCCTTCATTCAGACACAGTGGAAGATCTGATAAGAATCAGTGTAGAGGGGCCAAGTCTGGAAGATTTTGCTGCTAGAGAGAGTGTGGCCAGCTGGTTTAGCTAAGGCCAAAGATCAAGAAGGCCAAACTACATGAGTTGGCCATCTGAGGGGCATGTGACTGCAATGGAGGATAGTCTATAAGACATTGAGCCATGAGATTTTCAGTTTGAACCTCTTAAAACACTTAATTTAGATTTTCTTTTTATTGAATTTATCTTGAGATGTTTTTAGTTTGAATTTCAGCTCAGTGAAGCAATTTAAGCACCAACACTTTTTCAGAAAGTTACTTTTCTTGTAGAACTGTGCTTCAAATAAAGACCTTTATGTTGACCAGATTGTTAGTTAATCATTTACAAGTCAATATTGCCTATATGGACAGCGATTAAAAAAAAGTGAACTTGTAAAACTGCGGTGTTAAATGCAATGCGGTCGAAAATTTGGGTGCACCTAACTTTTGTGCTGGTGCACCTAAAAAAAAAATTATAATTAGGCGCACCAGTGCAACCAGTGCAAAAAGTTAGTCCTGTACATGTAGACACGATGTAAATAAGATATTATATGTGCAGTTTAGAGAGCTTCATTGATTATAACGGAACATAGTTAAATTGTGATACATTGAAGTGAGTGAGCTTTTTAGTGATTATATGGCGCTATTAGCTTTCTAGACCAGTGGTTCCCAACCTTTTTCAACTCTCGGCCCACACAACCAAACACATATGTTTGCGGGGCCCACTGCAAAAAATTAACTGACCCCGCTATTGTTGGGTTAATAACTTAGTACTCAGAAGCTAGATTGTTAACTGTATTTATTGAATGAACTATGGATGTGCGATATGGACAAAAAAAAAAAAACTATCGCGATTTCTTTGATCAATTTTGAGATTTTGATTTTAATCACAATTTTGACACACACATATGCTTTACAGTCATAAATGCATTCAGGATGAATTTGAAACATATTTCCAAAAGAAAACCGATTAGAGCTTTATCAAAAAGTTGTAACATCTCTAGAAAAGACGTAAGTCAAAATAATCACTATAGTAAAGGTGTAACAAAATTTCTAGACTTATACAGGTTCACACGTAGGCCTACTCCGTTTGCAATGCGTATATCGTATGTGTATGCGGTGCAGAAGCAGCAGCGAGAGCGCATTAATGTACCGCGACAGCACATTGAATTAATGCGCGAGCGCGAAATCTGTCCGCACGCACGCAGATTTCGTTTGCTCGGTCACAAAAACAGACGCGCTTGCTCTGATACACGCTGCTCTCGCCCGGAGAAAGTGCGCACTTAAAACGTGTCTTCTCTCACTCAAACTGCGTCCTGTGCACTCACAACTCTCTATTCTCATGTGCTAGATATGAATTATTTTCGCACGGTCTGTTTCTAGCCTTTTACCGCGTGCAGTGTGAACGCTCTGATCCGTTAACATGGGCTCGGAAAAAAGGCGCATCACAGACAGTGTGTGAACCTGGAGTTACGCAGGCATATTCCCAGTCTGTTCTGTTCTCGCGCTAGGCGCGTTGCATTCTGATTAGATCGGATGGCATACTGCGGGAGGTCAGGGCCGCGGAAAATCGTGCTGATTTAGAAATCGCGCACGCTCAAATCGTGATTTTATGACGATTTCTATCGCACAGCCCTAGAATTAACTGGCAATGAATAGAAAATAACTCGGGCTTATTTAATTATATATATGATATGATGTTATTATGTTATTACTTAGACATTTTTACATATATTAACAATATTATTATTTATTTTAATAGTAATTGGCGGCCCACCTGCAATACCATCGCGACCCACTAGGGGGCCGCGGCCCACAGGTTGAAAACCACTGTTCTAGACTATAATCAATTCATAATTTGAATAAAAGTTTTGTTTTACGTGCTGCTAACAGGACCAACGGCCACATACCCTGTACATGCAGTTACAGGAGTGACATATATCCTGCATCCCTCATATAAATGTGGGAATCACTTTCAAAATAGCTTGTTTGCAATCAGGGTTAGTTGCTTTGCCTATATCCATCGCCTCGATGGCAGGCAAGTACTTCAATTTAGGAAAAATCACTCCTCTGAATAACATTATGATTACGTCCAACATATGTCATGATTTTTTGTTCATACCTTTCTCTTGTAATAGTGTCTAAAACAGTACAGCACGGACTTTCCATCTCATCCATTCTGCTTTTCACTTCCTGCACTCCATCTGAATTTTGCACGTCATCAGAATCACGTGATTGTAATCAAACTAATACAAGCAGCTTTCAATGAAGCAACTCAACGTTCCTTTCTAACTAGTTCTAAAGTGACGTTTTCAAAATAGTAACGGATCTTGAGCTCAGCTGTTAAACTGAGATTTGAATCTGTGGCAGAAAGAAAGTTTGCACAAAAGAGGGGTTTAAAGACACTCTGCGATGATAGTGTTTGGAATGATTTTGACAGAAAATTCATGAAAAGAAAAAAAAAGGAAAAGGGATAGGAGAGGAGAAATCGGCCCAAAATCAGCCCGATTATCTTGTGGTGTGTACCCAGCATAACTTTGTGCTGCGCCATGACTGCGTTTGTTATGCTTCCGTCTTCTGTCAGCTCGCTTTCTGATCGGATATTATTTCATTTTACGTGACAATCTCCAGATTGTATGCACGTTTGTTCTTGGGGTTTCCCCCCACACATCAGGATTTCTGATCGTAAATATTCAACATGTTGAATATTTATGTTGAATATTTACGATTTGTGATCGGGCGCCTCTGACGTTCTTCCCAGCAGATTCAGTCACTCTTAACACACCTCACACCACAGGAAAATCTGATAAAATAATCTTTAGAACCACCAAGATAATCCGGACATTACCTAGGATTGTTTTTATTTACCTATTATCATAGTACACTGAGCTATTTTGTCTCGAGTAATGTGATTTTTCATCCTTTAAAATAACTCAAGTTGTTCTTATTTGTAGATGTTAACTGACGCACCATTTTATCATGTCCCAAAATTCATTGTTACTTAAGGCAATGCTCTGAATAACCTACATTAACGGCTCCTATAAGATCTTTGATAAAGGGCTGTGATGATTAATGAGAGTTGGATGCGTCACACTGCGGGGAGCTCCGGTGCTCCTCTGGTCCTGAAGGGAGTTAAACTCTCTCACCTGCAGAGGGAACGGATTTCACATGCAGATATTATAATGGGCAGCAGGCCTGCAGGCTGCTAAAGTAGGACACAGCTGGTTACACAGATGTCACCATTTAAGAGGCGTGTTTAGGCCCCGTGACAGACAAAAAAGTGGGTGCATTTCTGTTAGAGACGTTACTGATAATGTAGTGTTCCTCGATTTCACTGAAATTCATTCATTTATTTTGGTGGGAAAATGCAGGGAAACTTAAAACAGGGACATTTGGTGCTTGGCAAGTGTTCATTTTAGGCCCTTAAAAGAAGTATTCAAAATGTGTAATTTAACTTACAATCTGCAAAGGACCTCACCTTACAAATGGTTGTTGAAAGCAAAAAAGTTATATGAAATGCATCATATTTTGTAAGAAAGAGTGACATGCTCAAACAGGCACTATTTTTGGAATCAGCAACACAAAATCAGTAAGAAACAAGCATTGGATTTCATTCAGTAGATATGACACAAAGCGGTGTAATTACATTTAAAACAAGTTTAATTTGTTTGAACGCAGTGCAAAGTAAAAAAAAAAACGACTTTAAGAGCAACAGAATGATCTGCCTAACGGATGCTGTGGGCTGCATGAACAGCTAATTCTGCAAATCAGACACCAAATCAGTCAGGGCCAATGTCACATAGCGAAATAGCGCAATGTACATAATTACATAATTACGTAATTACCCAAAGCGGAGTCGCTGACAGAAAGTAAACTTCCTGAAGAGAGATACAGAAGAGGAGAAAAGTTGTCTTCCACAAAATTATGCATTTTTATATTCACCATTGTCACAGTGATGTTTTAGGCCTAATTATTGAACTATTATGATGGAAATGAGAGTAACTGATGTGTCTGGAAAGTCGTTAAGCTCTCGTTTAAATGTTTCCATGGCAACTATAAGATTTATAATGTGAACGCCTCACTGTTTGCCACATTCCTACAGTACAATCCAGCGTGAAACATCACTGAGCTAAACATCATCTGTTAATCTACACGAGAAAAGAGCAACAGAAAGACAGAGAGAGAGATTTCTCTAGATGTTTGCAGTTTAATTTTAATAACACTGTAAATACTATTATAGTTTTTATTAATATTTTGAATTAGCTTTTTTATATTTTCAGTTTTAAATGTAATTTTAGTTTAAAAATTAATTTTTATTAATTTTTGTGCTTTTTATACTTTTGTCATTTTTTTTTATGTTTTTTTTTTTTTTTTTACTTTTACGGTTACTATTTATGTTTAATGAATTTTTATTTTAGTTTTTATTTATTTCCAGGGATTTGCTATTTCACTTAGTTGCCAGGGCACCCTTTCTAATTTTTCAAACCAGGCAAACGGTCCGCTGGGGAATAGATCTGCATTTGGGTCAGGATGTAGCAGAACTGCTTAGTCCTTAAAAATACAGTGAGAGGAGACTTTTCAGGAAGAAAACGAGAAAGAATAACGAGCCTCACTCTGACAGGATGAAAAACTTGTGATGCTGCTCCTGCAGAAGACGTCATAAATCCAGGCTTTTGTGTGCAGTTGCTAGGGTCTTACTATGTGGTTGCTAGGCTCAAGTAAAAAGAGTCCACCCTTAAACTATGATATTTTGGTCTCCTATGATATCCAATGCATGTCTGTGGGATATTTTTACCTGTTTAATCATGCAGCATGTTAAAATCGTGCGTCTGGTGACCGAGTAAAATAAAAGCACACAATTTGAGGAATCATTCATGTCTGGAGCAAAAACGCTTTAGTTACACACTGAAGTTTAATACTTAGTGTTTTTTAGGGTTTTTTTCAACGGTTCTTTAGGACAGGTCAGAGATGCTGAAGAGGTCAAGAACAAAGATCTGGTAGAAGAGAAGTTAAAGAAAAGCAAAGCACACCTTTGATATGAGCGAGGAATGTATCTTCTTGATGATGTCGTCCATTTCCATGAGTTTGGGTCCTATCAGAGAGCTGTGGGGTCCACTGATATGTCTGATGTGGTCCAGACCCAGATAATGCAGAATCAGAATATCCCAGTCATCTCGCTTCAGAGTGCCGTCCAGATGACGGGTCACATTATTGTCCACCTGACAGAACGAGAAGGAGATATTCAAATCTGAGAGAGGGTGAGAGGAAAACAAACAAATGAAGACTCTTAGACTTCATAAAAAACATAAAATAAGCTTAAGGGGTCATGAGGAATCAAACTTTGTGTGATGTTGATGTTATTATACTAAGTAGCCAATGTAACTTTAATCCTGTATCATATTTGATATGCAAATTCCTAAGGCCTCTAAATGATCAAGATGATCAAAACCTGTTGCACACAAAATACTACTTGTCTTCTGTTGTCTGATTTATAGTTTATACTTCAAGTAAAAGAGCTAGGCCTGTTAATGTAACTGTAAAAACGTCCTCCTTCCTTGCTGTGAAATCTTTTCCGATTTGTATAAAGTAAAAGTAAGAATTACTTTTATATTGTTAGTTTATTGTAACATTATTTTTAGAAAAATCATGTTCAAATCTAAGCATAAAATATGATAGTCAGGCTTTTGAGGAACGATTATTTGTTCATCACTCAGTCATGCACTGCATTGCATTATATGTTTACATTACATTACATTTAATCATTTAGCAGACGCTTTTATCCAAAGCGACTTACAAATGAGAACAGTAGAAACAATCAGATCAACAAGAGAACAACAACGGTATACAAGTGCTATGACAAGTCTCAGTTAATCCAGTACAGAACACTTAACCAGGGTTTTTTTTTTTTTTTTTTTTAATGAATATGATAGACAAGAAAAAGAAAAGGTAAGTACTAGTATTAGTTGGTTAAGTGCATGCGAAAAAGATGAGTCTTTAGATGTTTTTTGAAAATGAGTAAAGACTCAGCTGTTCGAATTGATATCGGGAGGTCATTCCATCAGCTGGGCGAAGTCCAGGAAAAAGTCCGTGAGAGTGATTTTGAACCTCTTTGAGATGGCACCACAAGGCGTCGTTCACTTGCAGAGTGCAAACTTCTGGAGGGCGCATAAGATTGAACTAATGAGCTTAGGTATGTTGGCGCCATGCCAGTGGTCGTCTTGTAGGCAAGCATTTAATAACTTTTTGTTTAATAACTTCAGAGCTTTGAATCATAAAACTAAGCATTTAAATATCATCTTACTAAGACATATTATTGGGAGATATAAAGTGACAACTGATATGCATTTTATGTACATTTTCTGCTATACTGCTATAAAGATCTCATTGATTTACAAATAAACATTCTGGCTGTATAAATATCAGCATCTGCACTAAACTTCATATTTTCTTCTCAATTAGGAAAAAAAAAAAAACGAGAAATATTTTCCTCATATGAGCTCCATTTTCTCACATAGCATACAATATGAGCCATAAAAGGCTGAAGCCTCAACTATGATACTTAAAAAAATTAGATTTTTGTCTATAGGTTCAATAAACTTAACAATTTAAAAAACATTTCTATTATTTCAAATGTCAGGCTTTATAGGGTTAAGAACTTTCTCCTCACTTCCTCTTACAAAATCTGTGTGGGAAATCTTTCACACAAATATTGCTGTTTAAGAAACCAGAAAATATCTTTACTGTCCAAAGAGGCCTTAAAAGAAAAGTTCACCCAAAAATGTAAGTCCTCCATACATAATATACTGTAGCTCTCTCCATCTGAAACAGGAGAGAAATATGCACCGATCAAGAACCGTTCACAGAGGACAACAGGAGATGGAATTTTTCAATGGAGGAAGCAATGCTATTATGGACAATGGACTGTTTTTTTGTTGGCCAGAAGTGGCGGTTTAAAGTGAACCCCCCCCCCCCAAAAAAATCTTCATGATGGATTTGTTTCTTACAAACACTTATCTTGCTTCACAAGTTGTTAATTTATGGACTGGAGTGGTGTAGATTACTTGTGGATTATTGTGATGGTTAAATCAGCTGTTTGGACTCTCATTCTGACGGCACCCATTCACTTCAGGGGATCCATTTGCAAGCAAATGATGCATTGCTAAATTTCTCCAAATCTGTTCCCATGAGGAAACAAACTCATCTACTTCTTGCATGGGCTGAGGGTGAGTAAGTTTTCAGCATATTTTCATTTTTTGGTTAACTATTTCTTTAAACCATTAGAAATTCACTTCAGGTAAGAAACAAGCAGAATATAGCCTCTATAAAATTTCAACTGCTCCATTTACGCCTTGTAAACAATACAATTTGATATTTCTACAGTTTTGACAGCTGATATAAAAGAAGGCAGAGCACACCAGAAATATAGATTTATGGGGGGAGAAAAAAAACAGACATTTTTGAAAAGAAAAGCCTGTTGTTTTCAGTGTACTTAAAAGATTTCTCGGCTAATAAAGTCTCAAATTTACACAGTCTGGCTATAAAAAAAAAAAAAGAAATGTGAATCTGAATGTAAATGACCAGAGACACTTAAATAGGCCAGATACCTCATTAGCTATTCTGGGAACAGAACCACAAATTTACAAAATTAAAAAAAAAAACTCTCCCTCACCCTCCTGGAAAACCGAACCATAATTCCCTCAGCCATTCCTCATCTCTCAGGACCGACATCATCTAATGATGAAAACTAGGAAAACAAACACACGAGGCCACCCCTCCTATTTGTGGTGTAGATTATAATGAGGGTATTGATTGCATGTCTGTTAGTGTACACAACACAATTACTGTCATCTAGCGTAACATGCTTCTCAGAGACAATTAACACAGAGAGATGAGGGGGGAAAACAGCAGCTGTCATCATAAACATCACTAGATCTCGGTCTTATTAGACTAGTGCTAAAACAGGTGTTTCCATCACACCGTCTGTCTCTATCATATTGCTTTTTTTAAATATAAGAGTTTGATGTATTATGTAGACATACAGTAGTCACAAGAAAGTCTTCTGCTCACCAAGGCTTTGATTATTTGATTAAAACTACTGTAAAAATGGTAATATCTTGAAATATCATTACACTTTAAAGTGTTCTATTTGAATATATTTTAAAATTTCATTCATTCCTGTGA
The DNA here is from genome assembly GCF_018340385.1 of Cyprinus carpio. Taxonomy (NCBI): domain Eukaryota; kingdom Metazoa; phylum Chordata; class Actinopteri; order Cypriniformes; family Cyprinidae; genus Cyprinus; species Cyprinus carpio. Next base: position 56,036 of record NC_056585.1, on the reverse strand, counting down.
TGCAAATGAATTTTCTCCAGTCTTTTAGTGTCACATGATCCTTCAGAAATCATTCTAATATGATGGTTTAATGCTCAAGAAACATTTCTTATTATTTTCAATGCTGCTAAATATTTTTGCGGAAACCATGCTAGATTTTTTCAGGAATCTTTGAGGATTAAAAAGTTTCAAAAGAACAGCATTTATTTGAAATAGCATGCTTTTAAGCTTTTAATGTGTCCTTGAAGAATAAAAGTATACATTTCTTTCAAAACCATAATCTTACTGTACAAAATAGATGCAGCAATAATTTTAATATACAGTATAAAATGTTATATTTTTGAATGATGTTGCAAACAAATGCATTAACTGCAAGTCAAGTAACCTTTATTTTTTTATAGAGATTGCTTCAATGCAGTTTGTTTTAAAACTGCCATTGTGAAATGATTCACGTGAATGAATCAAAATCAGCGTTAAACATTTTAACTCAAAGTTACACTAAAATTTAATTTAGGGACCCTAATAAAACATCAGTCTTATAGAATAGAAAGCTAATGGACAAATACAATCTCATCAAAATGATAAAAATACTGTGAATTATTTAAAATATTACATAGACATTACACATGAATGATTATATAATTATAAAGAATATAAATATCCTTCCTCTCGTTGCTCCATCAGAAGATCTCACAGAACCTCCTTCACTAACCAGACTCCGAGCTTTTCAGAAATCACAGGCTAATTGCTTAACTCTTGTCACATTTGTAGTGAAACGTGAGCAATTAGAGGATTCTGGCTCCCCTCTGCAGTAGTTTTATGCCGCATTAGAGATTCTGGCACCAGGAAAGGTTTAAATTTGTATGCTTGCTAACCGCTGCTCCAAAAAGCATTCAAAGACAGAGAGGATTGCCAGTGGCTTTGCTGAACAGATAAAGCATTTCTGCCAGAATTAAAAGCCCTAAGTTTCTCCATACAGTTACATCAGCAGCAGCAGCACATCTGCTAAATGGAGGATCACTTTGAGACAGGAAATTGCTTGGCACTTTTTGAAACTCAATATTCATTTGTGAGATGGTAAAAATATTAGTGATTCAATTTCATAATAAATTCAGCGGAGTTGTGTGCCTAAAGAAGTTGTGAAACTATTGGTCCTGGGTCCTGGCCACCTAGCAACACCCTAGCAACCACCTAAAATATTACAACAACCGTATAGTAACACACTAAAAATCGTTGAGAACACTTTAGCAATAAGGCGGTGACTTTTACACAAGCATGATGCACCATTTATGTTACATTCATACAATGTAAAACACTCGTCTAAATCTAATGTTTTCTCCACCTTTTATATCCCAGAGTTCAACAAACAATCAAACGCCCCTGATAAGGTCTGCCATCTGATGGGCTGAGGATGATTTGAATGCCTGAGATGTTCACTAAACTCATAACAGCACAATTTAAATGCAGAAAACTCTCAGTCTGATCAAAGCTGAAACACTGAAGCTTAAATGTCAATAACAAACTTTGTCAAATATATACAACACCCTGATCTCAATCAATAAAGGTCATACAGACACCAAAAATAAGTATCTAATTAAAAAATCATGCATTTTTGTTTAACAGTATGATGAATGAAAAATATTAATACCCTTACAGCAGGGGTGCAGCGTCTGGGTATGCATGTGCATATGGGGCCGGGATGATTGGGGGCCCGTCGAGGGGGACTTATTCTTAATTCATTGCCACAATAAAAAATAAAAATAAAATTATATATATCTAATTGAGGTTGGTAGCTAGCTAGTTGAAAATACTGTATCACATAGCTTCAGCGACACCTGCACCGTTTTAATTATATTTCTTTGTGTGTGCAATTGAAAAGCACGCGCTATGAGCACAGCACCGTTTCCGCACTTGTTTGACTCACGCCTGGCGCTGAAGTGAAGAGGAGCACGAGTCTGAAACGTCTCCCATTATTAGTCGTTCTGCGACTGAATAAATGCACTTCTTGTCAAGAGAAAAAGAGACCGAAGCAGCAGTTGTGAGTGGGGTGGCCAACCCTAGCCCCGTCCCTGCATCAACTGCGTTAAATATTTTTATAACTGAAAAAAAGTATCGCCTACTTTAACGCGCCAATTTGGACACCACTAATATAAAGTTGTGTTATATTGTGTGAATAAAGTCAATTAATGTGAAAATTCCACCTACTGATTTACGAAAATTTAATGATTTTCGAAACACTGCCTAACATTAACACATTTATATATGGAAGGAGGGAAATACAAGATTATCATAATTTAATATTCTATATTATCACACATAAACAGAGCAGTCCAACCAGTTATAAAAAGAAGTCATTTTTATGTTATTACTGTGCATCCTAAAAGAGTTGTGACAACAAAATCACCAATAAATATTTAAGATTTTGGTTGAGACTCAAAAAGTTTTGCTTTCAAGCATTTGTGTTCGAAAGCATTTAAAAAAAGTTTTTTTTTTTTTTTAATGTTTCAAAGAGTTTTGCTTCTTTTTCACTCTTCCACACAGCTCAAAAGAAAAAGTGCTGTCAATCCAATGAAAACAGACCAATAGAAACATGTCTTGCATTCAACATAAACTGCAGACTCCGCCCACTAAGTTTAAACATTTGCATTTTTGACACGCAAGGGGGAAAAAAAAGTTTCTCAGGCAAACATAAAAGAAAAAAAATATTTTGTGCACAATAAGACAAAAATAGTTCAACAGCAGTACACATGATTCTTAAAGACCAATAAGCACAAATAAATAACAGTACATCACTACTGCACCATGGGCAACTTTCAAAGTTTCAACTTTCAAAGTTGTTGTTTTTTATTTAACACTCTTTCTGTGATGCTGATTGATGAATTCCGCCTCCAGACAGGCCGATTTGCAGTTTGGAAATACATCCCACCTCTTCACATGTCAATCCTGATGACTGGAGACATGAAAAGTAGGACAGAAGCAGCATTTTTCTTTACAGCATTAACATAGCAGGCAGAAACCCTGTAAGCCAAGAGCTTATCTGTGCAGGAAAATAAAATAAACCTTTCAGAATTTGGGAAACATAAAACAGAATTTGTGAAAAAATTTAAATGTATAAAAATTGCGTAGGGCCCTAAAAATGTAGTTTTTCCAGTTGTTCAATTGGCTTGTCAAATACTATAATCAAAGGAATAGATCACCCACGAATCTTTGATTGGACTCGAATCACAAAAATGCTGTGATCAATGTTGTTATAGTTAACTAAATCTAAAGCTAAAATGATTACAAATCATTTTTGTTACTTGGAAAAAAAATGCAATAAATAGCTGAAAAACTGAAAGCTTAAGCGAAAATTAGGAATGCTGACCTTAAGTTTAAGAACTCAAATTACTAAAACTGAAATAAAAAAAATAAAAGCTAAATAAAAATATTTTAAAAATGAAAAAAGCATACAATAAAATTATAGCTTCAATAATAAAAATAAAAGCTAAGAGAGAGAGAAAACTAAAAGAAAAAAGAGAAAACTAAAAAAAAAAAAAACACCTTCAAAAAAATCAAAAAAAAATCCAAAAAATCAGCAAAAAATCTGCGTATTTACATGAAACTTCCTAAAATGACCACAGCAGCAACACGGAGTCATTTTTCACAACTATATTTTCTTATTATGCTTAAAATGAACCAAGCACTGCCAATACAAAATCTTTTAACATGAAGCATCTATATTTCAAAGTCGCTGTGGAATTTCAGGGAGAATTCTGGGTAAATTATGGTTTATTTAATAATTACATTTCAGCCCTCCGTTGCGTTTGATTTGAGTATAAAGTCATTGAAACTCCTCACAGAAGTGATGACAGAAGTGCTCACAGTGACCCAGACGTTTGACCGCGAGCTCCGTTCACCAGGATGTCATGACATCAGCAGCAGCGACACAGCAACCAGCGGTCTGCCTCATGCTCTTACACTGGAGGGCATACAGTGTTCATTGTGTCGAGCATTCTAACAGAGTTTAAATGCAATCATATTGTTTGATTCGGTTCTGGAAAATATGAGTTGGATAACAGAAAACAAACATGCTGTCTGGTTGAAATTCATAAAAAAAAAATTCTACTGTACAAAAAAAGCTGTCAGTGTGGCAGTACACTTTTGTACCTTATTTACCCCCTAAGTGGTGCATATTAAAATATTAAAGGGTGCATATTAGTACCTTTTGAAAGGGAACTGGCACAAGGACAGCTTTTTTACCTTTTTTTTTTTCTGAGTGTGTAGCTAGTATTATTTAATATCATTGACATACTATTACACAGATTTTATTAATAATTTGAATTAGTTTATTTTTATATGTTCTGTTATAATCCCTAATTATAATATTAAGTATATAATCTCTTAAAATTTTCTACATTTTGAAATAAATTGTCAACTAAAAGTATAAAAAAAATAATAATAATAAAATAAACCATTTTTGTTAATTAAAATAAAGCTGAAAAAGGATCAAATATAAATATATCATGAAAAACTTAACTTAAAACATTAAAAATTGCCTTGACAACTAACATTAATGACTAAGTTTAAGTTGGAGTGCTAAAATTACTAAAAAAACAAAAACAAAAAAAAAAACCTGGAATAAAAATAAATAAAAGCTAAATAAAATATTTAAAAATAATTTAAAATAAATGTAAAAATAAATGATGACAAAAAAACAAAAAAAAATAAAAATAAAAACTAAAAAAAAAACAAAAAAAAAATATAAAAATAATATTATTTTATTTCTAATAAATTACCAAAATTACTATAAGAATTACTATAAGAAAATATAAGTTTATCATAATTTTAAACCAACAGCAACCCTGTGACTCCTTCTGTCTTTTCTGATGTTTAAGTGCTTGCTTTCACTCGCCTGTTGCTGTTCATGGACAGTGCGAACACATGTTAGGTAAAAAATCTGACTGATCTCTGGAAGACTGTTAGCTGGCCATGTCTCAGTGGTTCACAGCTGAGAGCCCTGCAGTGATGTGACAGAAGTCTTTTAGGACCAATAGAACAGGACTGCCATCTGCTGGACACTTGAGTTGGGACACGACTCATATAATGCAGGTCATATGAGATGCATGCTGGAAAACTTGGGCCAATCAGCTGATTAAAAGACCTTATTTAGTCCTAGCAGATGCAGAATTAGAGATTCTGTTTTTTATCATGAGTGCAAACTACTGATATGCCTGTACAGATATCACTGATAACCTCTAACATCTCACACATCAATCAATGATTCTGATCAGCATGTGGATGGACCTGCATCATAAGTTAATAAACAGAACAGAATTCATCAACATACTGTCCTTTCTGTCTATAGCATGTCAGTCAAAAAACAGATATCAGCATTTTCTTCCTGTGAAAATTCATTCAAAAAGTCGCAAAGCTGTTGTGGCTTGTTAAAAACAAAACATATAAATAAATATGATTAAATATTTAATTAAATTCATTAGAATGAATCACATTTAGCAGTGTCCCACATTTTGCATTCAACACTGTTATTTTCACCCTATTTAAAATAACATTATTTTGATATAATTCGTTGGATATACAATCAGTTAATTTGCAGCACAAAAAAAATATTAAATGTAATATTTAATTAGATAACTGTTTAACAATTATTATTAGTAGTAGTAGTAATTTGTATTAGAATTAATTATTTAAATGTATATTATTATATATTCATATTATTAAATATATTTGCATATTTAGCAGTGTCCCACATTTTGCATGCAACACTGTTGGTTTTCACTCTATTTAAAATAATGCCAGTATTTTGACATGAATTGTTGAATATAAATTTTATTATTTTGCAGGATTAAAAATACATATCAAATTAAATATTAGAAAATATTTTTATTCCATATTCATTCATAATAACAATACTTTTAAATATTTAATTACATTAATTAGAATTTTTCAACCAATTTTGTGTTTAAATAATGTCATTTGACAAATTATTGAATATACATTCAATTAATATCATCTATCAAAAAATATCAAATTAGTAGCAAATATCAACATTTAAAAAAATAGCAAATTAAACATTATAATATAGTATTATAATTAATATTATTATAAATAAGATTAAATATTTAAATAAATTAGAATTAGTAATATAATAGCACATGTTGACAAAATAGGCAAAAACATCCCATATGGGGAATCAAAACTAGGTTAAGAAAGGATTTGATTTGTGTGTAATTCACCTTAATTCTGGGCATGGTGACGGTGGGCGGTCTGGCTTTGGCTATGAAGCTGTGAGAAGAGCCTCTCTCCACCACACGACTGGTGTAGGGCATGAACCTCCGGCCATCAGAGCCGAACACCAGGTCCTCTCTGAGAGCATCGATCACGATTAATGAATATTCTGCCGGATTAGTGTTTTGAAATTAATGTTAACCAATGTAGTTAAATATTGTTTACAAAAGAAAGCTATTTGTAAAGTGTTATCTCATTGGAAAAGCAGTGCTGAATTTGTTCACGTGAAACCCATGAACTTTACCAGGGCATGAGAACAGCTGCATTCTGGGATTGGTCTGAAGTGGGCTGCTGTATCAGATACGCAGCGCTGTATAAGTCGTCTGAGATCACTGACAACCATCATGCATCACCAGCTGAAGCTCTGACCCGTAGAGCTGCTGGAATGTAGAAAAGAATTAGCATTGGGTTCTTTTGAGAATTTCTAATGGGTTTTCAGAATAGAGGTTTGTGATTTCTGAGAATAATAAGATCTGTGCTTGCAGTAGCATTACTGGAAGAGACTTTCGTGTTTTGTTCTAACAGTTGCTAACAAGCTTGTAAATAAATCGTTTATAATAAATGATGAATCAAAATGTTTAGTATTCCTTCAGTGACATATAAGAACAATGCAAAGGAAAAAAATATATATATATATATTGTTGAAAATGCACACGCCAAAAGAAATCTAATCTTCATATTCAAGTTTTTTGTTGTTTTTTTTTTGGAAAGATTTTGCTTACATTTTAAATATGACTATAAAGTTTTCAAACATGTTCTATTTAAAAAACAAAACACACATTTTAATAAACAATATTAAAATACTTCATTACTTTTTTTTTTTTTTAGATTTTTGTCTTTTTTTTTTTTTTTTTTTTTTTTTTTACATATTTACAAAATTAATTACCATTTAGATATTTTTAAAGAAAGAAAGAATGGTATGAATTACTTTTATTTATATATATATATATATATTTACAGGTATAAAGAAAGATATTTTTGAAGAATTAAAGTATAAAACAAACAAAAAACAAATACAAATTTATACTAAGAAACTGTATTAACATTTATGATATGAAATAAATAAAAACAATTGAAACTGTAAGAAACTATTAAAGTTTAAGATATGAATTGCATTTTAATGTATATATTTAATATCGCATTATATTAAAGACACGACACATGGCAAATCTTCTTTTGCAATTTATTGCTTATAAATGCTCGAGACTATTTTGGTAAAAATACAATTCTATAATAATAACAATATTATTAATAATAATAATAATATCACAAACAGAACCTTCACAATAACTGTACATGACATATTGCACGATTAAAAGCTTTCATAATGGTCACAATAATATGTAGAGAGTCTGGGTTCTTCTTTTTACACGTGTAACACTCGTTCCACTGTTATTCACATTACACAGCAAAACCCCCGAGAGGACAACGAAAGAGAGAAAGAAAAGCAGAAGATGACAGCTGGCAGTGGATGTGGTCTGTTCCTCCGATTCCACCGGAGAGAAACACATCAACGGATTAAAACACAAACATATTCATGACGCTTTCTAGATCCAGCACTACAGAGTCAAGTGTTTCAGAAATAAAACAACAGAGCAAAAAAAAAACCACATGGTGAGCCTCTGATGTGATGTGAGGATGTTCAGGCCTGTACGGCCTCCACGCTCAGCTCAGGATAGAGTTCTTTAAGCAGCATCTCCAACCAAATCTAAAGTGAAACAGAGAAGACGATGCACACTCAGTGTATAAATCACAAATACAGTCATCAATAACACTCATTAATCATCAATCTTTCATTCCACCGCTAGATGGCGCTACAGTATCATCCCTTAATAAACAAAAGATTACATTTCTGAATTATCTACAGGGACAGACATTTATTTGGTCAAAAGTAAATCTCATCTTCAAATGAAGAGTGAAAAAAGCTCAAGTGACACTTCATTCAGGTTCATTCCTTTCACTTTCCCTTCGACGGATCAGATGAAAACCAGAGCTGAGATATAAACAAACTCGAGCCGGGTTAACGGTCAGTCACAGAGCATCGGGTGACTTACGTAGAGAAGATGTCTGTTGGCACTGGCCTCCTGAAGTGCATTAAAGATCCGGATGATCCCGTATCTCGCGTTCTGCTGCCCCACGAGATTCTGAAGTGCATCTACACAACAAAAACAATCATCTTTGCTCTTATAGATGAAACCTTCATTAAAAAGCAGCTTTGATCATTGCTGGTCTCTGTGGTGTGGGCTTCTGAGAGTGAAGCAGTATAGTGTAGCGCTCTGAGCTCAGGCAGGTGGAATCGCTCTCGCAGGAGTGTGTTTTAAGTGTCCCACTCTAATTAAAAAACAGCACGCAGCCAGAAACAGCCATGAAGCCTTTTACATTAACAGCCTCGCACTTTAGCACAAAATAAAACCTTGTTCCAGAGTGACAGAATCAGCACAGGATTACTTTTTGAATTCATTTGAATTTTAAAAAGTGTTTCAACAATATTAATAAAATATATATATATAAATACACACTGAACAAAGTTATAAACGAAACGCTTTTGTTTTTGCCCCCATTTTTCATGAGCTGAACTCAAAGATCTAAGACTTTTTCTATGTACACAAAAGGCCTGTTTCTCTCAAATATTGTTCACAAATCTGTCTAAATCTGTATCAGTGAGCACTTCTCCTTTGCCGAGATAATCCATCCACCTCACAGGTGTGGCATATCAAGATGCTGATTAAACAGCATGATTTATTGCACAGGTGTGCCTTAGGCTGGCCACAATAAAAGGCCACTCTAAAATGTGCAGTTTTATCACACAGCACAATGCCACAGATGTCGCAAGTTTTGAGGGAGTGTGCAATTGACCGACAGCGTGTATGGTGTTGTGTGGGTGAAAACATCCCAGTTCTTGCATGGCCAGCATACTCACAGGACATGTCACCCATTGAGCTTGTTTGGGATGCTCTGGATCAGCGTATACAACAGCGTGTTCCAGTTCCTGCCAATATCCAGCAACTTCACACAGCCATTGAAGAGAAGTGGACCATCATTCCACAGGCCACAATCAACAACCTGATCAACTCTATGCGAAGGAGATGTGTTGCACTGCGTGAGGCAAATGGTGGTCACACCAGATAATGACTGGTTTTCGAACCCCCCCGGACCCCCCAATACAGTAAAACTCCACATTTTAAAGTGGCCTTTTATTGTGGCCAGCCTAAGGCACACCTGTGCAATAATCATGCTGTCTAATCAGCATCTTGATATGCCACACCTGTGAGGTGGATGGATTATCTCGGCAAAGGGGAAGTGCTCACTGATACAGATTTAGACAGATTTGTGAACAATATTTGAGAGAAACTGGCCTTTTGTGTACATAGAAAAAGTCTTAGATCTTTGAGTTCAGCTCATGAAAGATGGGGGCAAAAACGAAAGTGTTGCTTTTATAATTTTGTTCAGTGTGTGTATATATATATATATATATATATATATATATATAGATATGAATATATTCTATATATATATATATATATATGAATTTTCTGGAAGTGAATTAGTGTATTTTGCTATCAAAAATATTTTTTTTGCTAAAATTACACTGTTCAGTATTTTCCGAGAGTATCTGGAAGTGAATTAGTGTATTTTGCTATCAAAAATATGGCCACAAATGCATTCATTTGAGCACTCATCAGTTTCATATTTCTGCTCACCTGGGATGTTGTCTAGAAGCTTCTGTTGTGCCCTTTTCTTGGTTTCTCTGCGTTCACTCTCTGAGCGGCTTTTGTTATGAGGCGCAAGTTTCCCGTTGGGCCAAAACGTGTCCCGGAATATATTAATGTAGTAAACCAACATCTGCTCACTGAAGATCCAGTTTACAGTGTCTCTGATTGCCTGCAGAGGACGAGAGAGAAAGATCAACTCAGTGAGCTCATGTAAGCAAGTTTCCATTACGTCCATCCATTAATGCTTACTTGTTTATAGTCCGTCCAAACGTGACCTGAACTAGTGCAAATTAGTGTTTTCCGCACACCCACTTAAACACTGCAGAGAGAAAACACACACAAGTAACATCAGAAACCTTTTATTATTTTTTTTTTTTGAAAGAAAGAAAGAAACTGATACTTTTATTTAGCAAAGGATGCATTAAATTTATCAAAAGTAACAGTGAAGACATTTATAATGATTTAGCTTGTGCTTCATGTGTCTTTTTTCATTTTTTTGTGCTAAATAAAGTAACTTACAGTCCTTGCATTAGTGTTTCAATTTAGCATTAAAAGTGTTTAGTTTTTCCTGTAGTGTGACTTTATAAACCAGCGTTTATGTGCTGGGTGTTGTGCACTAGTCTTTAGCAGCAGACACAAGTGCACTTCAGCTAGACAAACATCAGTCACACTGTCCTGTGCTCACAGATCTGTTGAGTTTCACACAGTCACAGTCTGACTGCACACATTGCATCAACTGCGGGTGACAGTGAGTCATTTCAGCAGCGTGTTGTACTCACTGCCCCTGAGTTCAAAGATCTCTCCGATCAGCATTTGAAGCAGGGCTCCGCCAGCGCATCCTTCCTCACGTCCGTCTCAATCACCGTAGTCTGAGAGGTCGCTGTCATCCTCACCCTTCATCCTAACACACACCACACAACACACACACTCAGATCATCACATCCGACCTGTCATCTGTGCCAAATCTCTCAAAAATATTTTCTAATTTATTTTTAAGGTACTTTTTTCTTGGTTTAAGCATTAAATCAATTAAATTTTTATTTCATTTAATACCTTTGTAATTTGCTTCTTAAGTATATGTATCTGATTTAAGGATTTTTATATACTTGTACTGGAAAATAAGACAAAAATACTGGGGAAGTTTTTTTTTTTTTTTTTTTTTTTGCAGTGTAAGAGTTATGTCATGCAAAAATATAAAGTGTTAATCAATATTTTGTCTTGTTTGATTTCCAGAAAAAAAAAAAAAAAAAAATAATATAAAGGGGGGGGTACAAAAAAAATAATTATAACAACACAAAAATTAATTCAATATGAATGAACAAGGAAGAAAACAGGGTTATTTTTCTTATGGCTATAAGCAAATCGTTTTTTTTAATCCTGTTTTGTTACAAAAAATGTTGCAAAAATTCATAGATAGATAATAATGTTAGCTACTTTTCTTCTCAAGTAATAACCATGTTTACATTTTTTTGCTGAAAAACAGCAGCCACGCTGAAAATGCAAACAACTCATTTCGAATGCAAACCCACAGTATTTTCAACTCATAATTTTTTTTAGTTTTATTTATTTTTTTAATCCATTATACAGCATGTATTCAGCAGGTGGTGGTGTGGTAAATCTGTGGAAATCTGACTCAAAAAAACCTCATTTAGAGAACATTCAGAGACTTACTTTGTTTGTAAGAACAAGATTTTATTTTAATATTTTCAAATGCAAGTCTTCTGTGAGGGTGATGGCTCATAATTATCGTAAAAACAACAAGTCTATTGCATGTCCACACTAAAGGTGTCATGAGGTAAGAAATCCACTTTTACTTGAGGCTTTTGATATATAAGAGATCACCGAACCAAAAGAATATCCTGTAATGTTTCAGAATTGAAAACGTCCTTCTTTCTGAAAATAAAAGCTTTTATTGACACCCAGACCCAGATCCTGGAATGTGCCTACCTATAACGTGTGTGTGAAGGATGCGAGAGATGTACCTCCTGGTGTGAGAAGAAGTCTCCCGGCAGTCTCTCCAGGAAGGATGCGAGAGAGAAGGAGGATTTCTTCTGGATGTCGATGACCTTCAGGTTACTCTGGTGAACGGACTGAGAAGACCACGCGCGTACAGCGCCTCACTCTGACACATGCGCTCATCTGTCAACACTTTCTACAGAGGGAAAAAAACACATCCAAACTAAAACTTCATGAATCTAAAAATACAATTCTTAAAATCACAGCACTGAATCAAATGAGAGCAGAAATATACAGAAACACAGATACAGATGCTTGGCCAAGCATACTCTCCTGTAGTACATCGTTGACTAATCAGAGGTCTGAGATGTGACAGAGCAGGTGGCTCAAAGTAAACGGACACAGTGGAAAGCTTTAGTAAGCATAGTAAGCATGATAATGATTTAAATCTTAGACATTTAAACCTTTAGTTAGTGCTAGATGATGATATATGGCTTAAATATATCATCATATCATCATGGATATTTAATTATAAGGTGTAAAAAATTAATATCCAATAAAAATGAATGAAAAATAAAGCCAGTATCAGTCGATAACAGATAAGGTGCTGATATATTGTATCTCTAAAAGTCATTTTGATATTTTTTAAGTGTTTAAAGAAAATTGGTGCAGTATAAATGTCCAAACAAAAAAAGATCAAATGAAATGAAATTACAAAATATAAACAAAACAAAACAAAACAAAACAAAATTAAATAAAACAAAACAAAACAAAATAATAAAATAAAATAGGTTGCCATTAGTAGAATTTGGCATAATCTTTTATTTATTATTAAGCATTAAAGTGATTTTGTTTTAAAATGTTATTAATATTTAAAAAAAAAAAAAAAGAAAAAAAAGATTAAGGTCATTAAGTGTTTAAAACATCACATATTTTGGCCTTTTTGATGAAAATGTACATTTTGTTTAGGTCAAATACAGAAAACGTTCTGAAATTCATGACTCAAAAAGTAAACAATTTTTTTTTTAAATGTTTTTTTATGTGTTTGAAAATGTTTTCCTGCAATAAGTTTGGATCAAATAGGCGAAAATAAATAAACAAATACAAATTAACTAATTAATTAATTAATTAATTTAAGAAAACACAAGTCAAAGGTTATTTGTTTTCACTAGCACATTCTTTTGTTTGTGACATCACAAAGGAACTTTCAACACATAGAACCCAGTCAGGATTAAACTGAGAATATGAGGCGGAAAAAAAATCTTTTTGAATTGAACCCTATGGAGAGACTATTAAATGCTGATTTAAGTGTGAGCAGTGATCAGATTGAGACCCTGCTGAGATCTTCTATGAAGCTCTAGAGGAGACACATTACTTTGGATGGACAGAATTTCAGAACACACAGTCTACAGGCTTTTAATGCTGACAAGTCTGGCTGCAATGAGACTAGGGAAGACTCACCTGTAAAAACGTGTTAAGTTGGCTTTTGGATTTGTCAAGGAATTTTTGGTCGATGGATTTGAACGGCAGTTTACTGAGTGAGGGAAGCTGGACTTTCTTGAGTGACGGAAAACACTGCAAAAGATAAACGGTGTATAAGAACCAGTCAGTGGTTTGTGTTCTTGTCATGAATAATGTGTATCAGAACTAATAATGTACAACAGTGTGATGTGTCACTACGTTCATTGCCACGGCAACATGACGATGGATCAGTGGTATTTGAAACATGATATCACACATCTGAGGTGTGGCAGCCTACTGTAAATATCAGCTGTACCTCTGTCAGCTTCCTGTGCAAAGCCTGAAACTCGCAGAGCTTCCTGGAGACCATCCAGCGGTTGTTCTTGCAGTCGTCGTCCTCAAAAAGGCTCACGGCTACAAAGTAACATGCCATCTGCTCTCCATTCTCCTCAGAGGCCTGCGAGATACACACAATGCATTAGTTCTTGACATGCTACTGTATATACTGTAGATCAGTCGAACATTCCTCTAAGAGCACTGACACGGTTATTACGGAGACTTTATTGAGATGGTGATGCTTTGTGAAGTTAAACGGATTGAATGACAGATGATTAAGGATTAAGATCTACTGACAGTGTTTGTAAAAGAGTCAAACACACAGCAAATGAATCACTGTGGCTTTAAGGAAAGAATGTTTTGACAGCTGAATAAAACATCACAGACAATCAGGCAAATGATGCTACAATATATTGCTGTGGCGATCACAGAACTGTAACAATTGCAAAAAAGTAACAACTGGCTGTAACAGTGAAGTCAGAATGTGTGAAAACACTGTTAGTATGTCACTGTTGCACTGTGCGGTTACAGTATTTATTTGATTCTTAAAATGCCCTTCTTTTGAAGCAGAAGTACTTTGTGTTTCTGGCGTAATTCCTGTGGTTGCAGTGAACAGCATGTAAACAGGACTTTACCAAAAGTTGCATCACGTCCCTTTCTGGTATACTTGCATACAGCATGCATGGGAAAGTTAGAAGGTTTTCCAGGATTACCAGATTTACCAGCTTATCTTGGTCATGACAGAAAGATTAGATATAACTTTACACAGACAAGTTTAGCAAGTGTTTCTATCACACTAGGCTCATGCTAACACTTTATTTTATTTTATTTCATTTTACTTTACTTTTTACTGATGGACAACATTTATTTTCTTTTTTCCTTTTCCAAAATATTTTTATTGGGTTTACCACAGGGTTTTTATCGTTAATTAAACTAAACTAAAATTATAAAAAAAATATATATATTTCATTGCAGAAATAAAATAAATGGTAAATGAAGTAAAAAAATAAAAATAAAAAATAAATGTTATATATATATATATATATATATATATATATATATATATATATATATATATATATATATAAAGTTAACAGATGATGCTTAAAAATCCTCATATATCTTAAAATAAAATAAAATAAAATAAAATAAAGTTAACATGAGACTAGAGTGATAGAAACACTTGTATGAACAGAAATAAATGACTTTTTTTTTTTACTGGAATAACAAAATATATAAAAACATTAAGTTGAAATAATACACCTAAAACTGAAATAAAATTAATAAAAACTACATTGACTAATGAATGAAACAGACTACTGGGGAACAAAATTACTGAAACTTTAACAAAATTTAAAATGAAAATAGAAAATAGAAAAATAAAAATTCAGAAAATATCTATAGTATATTAAATACACAAAAATAACAATGATTAACTGCCATTATGCCACAGATGCTGTCGCTTGAGCTAAACTTGTATTTAACCCAGAATGTTTTCCTGAACAGTATTCAGGAGTCAGTACTGACCTCTGCGGTGCTGATGACGGCTCTCCAGCTGCCCAGGTTCTCACACCAGCAGTCCGTCCGTGAAATGTGCAGCTGGAGGTCGCTGTGCTCCTTCTCCATGGCGCAGATTTCCTCCTTCAGTAATGACACAATCTAGAAGAAAGGCATTTTGAGTGAGTTCCAGCGCATCAGAAGGAGAAGGAAGAGGCTGCTCTGAAGGAGAATGGAAACGCTGACCCTGAGATCTCTGCCAACACAGTAATAAAGAGACCCTCAGAGAACACACTGTGACCATGACAGAGAGAAATCGATTCCTGCCTCAGCTCATGGATCAAATCAAACCATACACAGTACAGACTGTATCAACTCCCAAATGTCAGTAGTCGATACCAGTACAAGTAACAACTTACATAAATAAATAGTTGTTTCAGCAGTTAAGATTGCATTTATTTGATCAAACACACAGCAAAAACAGTAATAATGTGGAATTTAAAAGAACTGTTTTCTATTTGAATATATTTTCAATGTAATTTATTTCTGTGATCAAAGCTGAATTTTCAGCATCATTACTCCAGTCTTCAGTGTCACATGGTCCTTCAGAAATCATTCTAATATGATGATTCGCTGCTCAAGAAACATTTCTGAACATGTTGAAAACAGTTGCTCTGCTTCATATTTTTGTGGAAACCATGAGACAATTTTTTTGAATTTCTTCACTGCCACTTTTGATCAATTTAATGCATCCTTGCTGAATAAATGTACAGATTTCTAAAAAAAAAAAAAAAATAAATAAATAAATTCTTCCTCACCCCAAACTTTTTAACAGTAGTATATCTATAAGCAGTGTCTAGTATAGCACAAATAAAACTCCTAAAATCAATGCATTCTAAGTCAAAAAGAACAAAGCTGCAAACTGAAAGCAGGTCGTTCAGACATCATTTATCAGTGTTGCTTCATCTACACCAGTAATATGTGGTTTTCAAAGGAAGTTCACACCAATATTTTCGTCATGGCTGGCTTGACTGTTTATAATCAGACCGCAGTGACCACAGGTTTGACCACAGTGACAGATCTCAGTTTTACTAATAATGGGGGGGGGGGGCTTTTGACACCCTATTAGAAAGCATTTCACATCCATTAGTACAGACATACCAATATAATATATATTTATGTGCTAACACAGAACAGTCTAAAGGAGAGGGGAGATTTTCTACTAGTTAATCGATCGCGGATGGTTTCATTATTTCAGGTTGATAAAAAAAAATATTATATATGTGTGGGGAAATGCACAACCCCTGGGTATCAGTCTTCATTTCTTTATTATTATTTCAAATAAAAGGATAATATTTCACATTAATGGGGCTATAATTCCGGGTGTACCTTTTTATCAGGTCGCGGTGCATTCTGGATGGAGCCCAAGGCTTGGCGTTTGTACTCCAGCCTCTCGTACAGCTGGTGTAGTTTGGTGGCGGCGTAACTGGCCTGTTCGTTGATGCCTTTGCTGCCCTCATCCAGGGCCACGTCCCCTCCTTCCATCACCTGACCCTAAACACACAGAAATACAAAGTCACAGGAAAGTCCCAGAAAATGGCGACGGAGTGTTTGGATGTAGAAGCCGTGTAGAACTCACGCTGTCCTCTTTCTCCTCGCTGCTGGACTGTGAGCTGCTCCTTTGCTCCTCTCGTTTAATGAGCCGCTCGTACAGGTCGCTGACCAGGAAGGATGGGTAATAGCGCTCCTTCATGGTCTCGTACACGTCTCCCTGGATCCTGTGGAACACGTCTGTACCCTTGTTCCCCACCAGTGTCTGCTGGATCTCTTTATAAAGAGCCTTCTCCACCGGGATCTCCCTGCTCTCCACAAAGAAGTTCTGGTAGATCTCTCCCACCAGCTGCGCCACTTCATTCTGCACAGAGGAAGAGGAAGAAGCTCACTGAGGGCACTTCTTTCAAATTCAATCTCACAGTTAGGTCATTCATTAATTTAACAAAACAATAAATAAACAAAAAAAAAAAAAAAAAAAAACAATACACATCGAAACCAAAACCAAAACACATAAAAAATACAAAATAATGTTTTACATAATTTCATAATTCCTATCATTTTCAATGACTTTCAGTATATAATAAGTGTTTATATATAGTACTGTGCAAAAGTCTTAGGCTATTAGTATTAGTAAAAAAGGTTTTAAACCAGTTATTTTTATCTTTTGAAGAAACAGAATAAACTGAGACTGACTAAATCCAGAAGAACACTGGTAATGTCAGAACCCACAAGCAATAAAACATATGGCTAATCTTAATCGTTTGGTTTGGTTTCATGATGAACAGATGCTAACTCTTAATATGATATGACAACAATATTAAAACAGATTATTGCAAATCTGCTGTTGCATAGAAATGAACCAAATGTACCTCCTCAAACATTTATCAGCCTTGTTAATAGCCTTGTTTATAATCTATATTCAATACACCAGGGGTTTTCAACCTTTTAGGACACACGCCCCCTCAAATCTGTCTAATTTCTCTCGATATGACTACAGCCCTATTCAGAAGGCAATTCTTTCTCATGGGGATGTAAGACAATGTTAACAGTTACAGGGGCTTGTCAGTAATTCTACTGATTCTAAGAAATCAGAAATATTTGTTTTTTGACAAACACCAAGGTTGTGTGGTCATTTATAGCCGTCCGACTCCACATCTTGGAGTTAGTAGCAGAGTTAAATGTTTATCTTATGTAAACAAATAAGTTTATGTTGACATATTTCTCCTAATCTCCACATTTTTAAATCATTTTGAGAAATAAAAAAGGAAGACAGAAAACTATAGCATGTCAATTTTCTATTTTTTTAATGGGATATTTAAATAACCAACCAAATAAATAAATAAATACATTCCCTATCATTGATTTAAATATGAATTCACTAATTGTTCAAGCCATAACAAGTATTATTCTGACTATGGCTGGGCACTGAGACAAATTTTCACGATTCGATTTTGATTTCCATTCACAAGCTTGCAGTTTGATTCAATTTCAAACTCGAGTTCAATTCAGTTTATTTGGACTATAGGCAAGTGCTGTACAAAATTTATTTCCAAGGAAAAAAAAAAACTCTAATGCTATAAACTACACAACTACACAATAAACCCTGTCAGTTGGTGCATTACTAACTTAAGTGATTTGTAAACAAACATTTAAGTTGCACATAAGGCAGTTTTTATAATAAAAATGTAAATTGTAATAAAATGCGCTAAAATTGTATTTAATGTTTGAATTTCATAAAAACTAGTAACGAAAAGTAACGAAGCACAGATGTTTAATAAATAATGTTTTGTTCACGCATCAACTGAAAACCTCAAATTGTAGCTCAATTCTTGGGATTTCACAATCGATATCGGTACATCCAAATGAAAATAGTTTAAAATCAAGAAATCTGTATTTTAGGATATTGACGATCATGTGACTGACCACTTGAGCTGCGTGTTTTCAGGATTGTACTGTAGTATCACAGAACTCACTCCTCCACCATGAATAAATCACTATGCAAATGTATTTTTACAGACATCCCCATGAGAAAGAGTTATTGTCTGAATCGGAGTAATGGCAGTGACTCTTTCACTCGTCTGCTGACAGAGCTTCAGCTCAAGGTCTTGGTGTTCTGCTGACCTTGTTGGCGCTCTTGAGCATCTCCACCAGCTCCCAAAAGCTAATCAGAGCCCTCTTATCCACGCGCTCCATGTAGACACGGAAATGCCCGCGGTACATTGCATTTGACATGATCTCCTCAAACTGAAGTATCTGTGAGAGGACAAGAAACAAATGAAGCAGACAGTGTTGTTATTAAAAACACTTGCAAACATGACACTGTGGAGGAAGTGGCGTTTCATCTCAAGAAGGCCGGGTAATTTATCAGTATCAGTGACACCTGCTGATGAGGATGATGCTTCTCATCTTTTAGGTTTTTCAGGATACTTTGATGAATAGAAAGCTCAAAAGAATAGCATTTAATAGCAATTAATAAATTTAAATACATAAATACATCTTTGTTCAATGAAAATTTCTTTAAAAAAAAACAAACAAACAAAAACATTAACAATAATTGCTTACTGACCAAACTTTTTAATTGGTAGTTTAGGTCAGTGTTATTCTTTTTACTAAATATTTTATTTATTTATTATTTAGTTGAATTGTTTTAGTTAAAGTTGTAGTATTTTTTTTTTCATTTGTATACATGTTAAATATGTCTATATAGTTTTAATCATTTGAATTCTTAGTTTATTTTAGTACATAAAGTTAAACTATTTTTTTTTTTATATATATATATATATAATATATATTTCTGAACAATAATAATTTTTTTTTTTTTTTACATTTTAGTTTCAGTTAACTATAATAACCCTGGTCTAAGTCTGAATAAAAACCGGTTCTCTATTCTGAACACTAGTAAATGTGTTTAGACTATAACCATGACAATTTCTAAATGACCCATTTTTGCAGTGAATAGTCTGTGGAAGGCGCTTCGCATCAAAAGAATGCAAAGAAAATCCTTTCTTTCCAGGAAGCAGAGTCATCATCATGCAGTGATGTTTTAAGCTTTACACACTGGGGTTCCTGTGTTCTTCTAAGCAGGTTTTCAGAGCAGGAGATTCGGTCTATTAGTGTTTGAAATTGAAAAATTGCATATAAACCCCCGCACCAAATTCAGTATCTAGGATTTTCATCCGATATTTCACACATCATGAACAGTGAGCTGCTCTGTATGGTACAGTATTTTCTGCTCTTTTATCATTATTCTTTTGTTTTTATTCAGCAATTATTCTGGCATTACATGGTTTAACCATTCACATTGCTTTGATCCCAGTATTTACCCAACTAGTGGAAGTTTGTTATCGAAAGAGGCAAGGGTGAGTTATGAACGCATAATATGACCAAGAAGCAACCTTCCGGTCTCTCTCTTGAAACAGACACGAACGTGAATTAAACTGCAATTCATTGACTGGCCGCTAGAGACCGGCTCCAAAAGGGAGTCAATCCCATAGACCCCCCCATGTTAAACTGCTCAACTTTACAGCAGAAAAATAGTATGTTTACAGCCTGGTACACAAAGTGGTTTTAGTCTATATAGCTAATTTTACCCGTATGGGGGATGAATTTTGCAACGAGCGTGCATGGTGGCCGCAAAGGGGGCGGGGCACTCGCGAGCACCCTTCTGAAAGCTAAAATGACAAATGGGACACCCTATGGTCTCGTGGACTTAACGAACACATGCATGTGCCGGCCATTGTAAGTCCACAAGACCATAAGCACACATGAAGTGTTCCATTTAGGACAGGGCCAAAAGTGCCCATCACTAATATAAGTCAGAATAGCGATCGCGGAACTGAAAACACAGACAAATAGCGCTAGAAGCAGCAAATCACATTATTCAGTGGAAAACTAACAGAAATTATGATTCTGTCTAAAGAAATATGAAGTTAACGTGTAAATATATAAATATGTCTCTAAGTATGTACACATTTGGACTATGAGCCCTTATAGTCCTGTAATAAACACACTCGCATGGTCATATGCAATGGTTGCATAAATGTAATTATGTCAACTATGGGATAATACAATAAACCAATAATTTTTGATTTCGTATTGGCTTAGATATGATGTTTATGTGACTGTAATTTCTTCCTGTACCCTTTGGCCCTGTGGACCATCCCCTTCATCCTGGGCTCCGTCCTCCTGCTGCTCATAGTTCGGACCCCCGAGGAGCCGGATCCGCTTCTCACACTGCTTCTTTGCCACTGTGAGCTGGTTAATGTAACGCTTCATGTTTCTGGCACGTAACATGTCAGCCTTCAGAGCGGCGGCCTCTTTGCCTTTACTGTCTGCAGAGAGAGAGAGAGAGAGAGAAAGGGAATTCAGACGCTGTGATAGATAACTGAGAGAAACCAGCTCTGATGTCAGGAGCTGATATGATGTAAATGGCTCACGATGTGTACCAGGACCATTCCCTTTTGCTTCATCTGTGTCACCTTCACACAGAGATCAAAATAGACATCAAGCAAGTACACAAACAAACTGAAATGACACATTGTTGAACCTATTCAAAACTCATTCCTGCTTTCAAAGGTTAAAAACTTCCATTGAAAAAAAATATAAAATAAAAAAGTAAAGCAAAATACTTTCATGTTTAACTAACTAAATAAGTAAAAATAAATAAATAAATAAATAAAAGGTTTCACTCAGTAAACACAAAAAGGTGTAAGAAAAACTGATTAAAAATAAATATAAAATAAAATAAAAAATCAGATTACAAACACCTAAATAAATAAAAGAACACTAGGAAGACACTTTAAAATAAAGCAAAAAATTACCAAATAATTAATAAAAAATAACAAATAAAATAGTTGTATTTAAAATAATTAAATTTAAAAAAAACATTTAAAAACTTTAAAAAAGCTTAATTTAGGCAAAAACTGCCTTTTTTATTATTAATTTCAATGTCAAAAAATAAAAAAAAATAAAAAAGATCTGCAGACTAAATCAATGAAGTTGAAGTTGGAAAAAATGTTAGATGAAATATAATTTTATTATATATATGAGTTTAATAATTACATTTTTATGTTTATTTAATGTTTATTATTAAATCAGCATTTCAAACTATTCCCAAATTTCTCAAATTTTGAAAACAGGGTTGCAAAATTTGCAAACCCCATTTGCCAAATGCTTTCCTTGATCCAAATGCCAATGAACATAAAAAAAAATAATTGGACAGTTCATTACATGAGATGCAAACAATGCTCTTTCCAGTTCCTGAGTCTTAAGGCAAACAATCTAAAAGACATTTATTTTACAGTTTTACAATAATAAACTAATTTAGTACTAAAAATAATGTACAATACAAATACTGCCACTAAATTATTACCTATTAGATACATGCAATTTATTAGTACTACTAGGTACTTTTTTATAGGTAGGCATCAGTTGTTGACGATCCATGGACTTGCCATGTTAAGTTTGAATGGAAAGGGCCACCTGTGGCATTCACAGTGCTCAGAATGAGTCTGGAAATATGAGCAATCACCACCAACCAGCATCCGTCTCACAGCACACTCTGTCTGCTGCTGGAAACCAGTGGGGAGGGGAGTGACTTTTACACAAGCATTCCCTGCTCTCCTTCCTTTAATAGCCGCGGTCATTGTGCCGAACCAGCGGGTAGATTTATAGATTTGCCCATTACAGAGCAGCAGGAGACGGAAAACATGACGACAAATAAACAGCCCCTTTCCTGACTCTCTGCAAGAACTAACATAACATAAATGCTTCCCACTGCGTGAATAAAATGAGCTTTAATTAATCCAGCACTGAAATGAAGGCACGATTAATTAACCTTAACTCCAATCAAAGATGTTCAGCAGTAAGTTTGCTCGTTTAGTCAAAGAAAGCCTCCTCATACATAACCAGAGTTTATTAGCTCTGTTGTATTTGTGAAGCTGAAAACATATTCATGTCTAAACTCTTTACTCTCTTAGATCTTTATAATATTTTCCTTAGTAAATGCAATGGAACATTGCATAAAATTCTATGGAATAAAATAAATAAATAAAAAATAATTAAATATAAAATAAACTTCCTTAGTAAACACAATGGAACATTACATAACGTAGGAATGAACGAATGAACGAATGAATGAATGAATGAACAATGAACGAATGAATGAGCGAATGAATGAATAAATCAAATAACAGACAATGAATGAATGTACAAACAAATGAACAAACAAACAATGAATGAACGAACGAATGAATGAACAATGAATGAACAAATTAACAAAAATGACTGAATAAATAAATGAATTAACAAAAAATGAATGAATAAATGAATGAAATAAAAGAAATTAATAAATAAAATGAATGAACAAATGAACGAATGAATGAACAAACAAATGAACAATGAATGAACGAATGAACAAACAAATGAACAATGAATGAACGAATGAACAAACAAACAATGAACAAACAAACGAAAACAATGAAATGAACGAATGTTGCTTCCGAACAAACAAATGAATACAAAACAATGAACAAACAAACAAACAAACAAACAAACAACATCTTTAGATCAACAAACAATGAACAAACAAACAAACAAACAAACAAACAACATCTTTAGATGTTGCTTTCCGAAAAAAACTATATTTAATTATTTAAATGTGAACTACAGAAGCTCTCTTCAGGAAGAGCACAACATTTTTATAATCAGGGGGGCACATAATTTTTTCGGCCTATAAAAAATTAATTAATAATAGTTATAATATTATTGCACTTTATTTAGTTTTTTTAACAAAGCAATAAACTAATTAATAATGTGTGATAATATTATTAAAAATAAAAGGTAAGCCTAGTATTAAATACAAATACAATTATTTTATAGTAAACAAAAATAAAATGCTAATATTTACTACTACTTTCTTTATTTTCCTCTTTAAGAAGAATCGCTTTATGTATTCCTCGATTGTAAGTTGCTTTGGATAAAAATGTCAAAAAAAAAATAAAAAAATAAAAGCATTTTCATCATTTTCAAACTTAAAATCAGCAGGCTTTTATTTTGGCGGGTTGCTGGCAAGTAACTATACGTGCTTCTGGATTTAGTGCTGCTGCTGATTAAAGAGCATCAGTGAATGAATGCTACAGTTTTGCATTGTGCTTTGAAAACGGCATGGGATTGCCTAGATTTATGCTTCCAGTTTGAAAAGAAATCTTATATAGAACAGTTTTGTCGATCTAAAATGGTAATTGTGTATTAACAGCTATTAACCTTGTCAGTACGCAAATGTGCTGTCAGAACTTATTTATATAGCGCATTTTTTATTTTGGTCGTGCATGCATTTATGCATTCAGCAGACGCTTTTATCCAAAGCGACTTACAGTGCATTCAGGCTAACATTTTTACCTAACATGTGTTCCCTAGGAATCGAACCCACAACCTTTTGCGCTAACAAAGAAATCCTCCAAAAATGACACACAATAACAACTCTAGTGCGTGTGTTGTCGTGCCAGTATAGGGTTGGGTATCGTTTGAATTTTATCAATTCCGATTCCGATTCTGCTTATCGATTCCCAGTTTCAATTCCAATGTGATTAAATAATGACATTAAACATTTTTCCTGTGTCTCTTTTTTGCAAACCATTTACTGGAGTTGAATACCATGAACAAAAAACAATATGCTACATAAAAGCTGTTTGTGTGCAAAATAGAACTGCATGATTCTGAATAAATGGAGTTTTTTGGAGCGCTTGAATTAGTGAGCAAGGTCCTGGCAGATCGCTAGGTCCGGTCCTCACGGATAAAGAAAAAAAAAGCACATAGGAATCTATAGGCGAAATCGGAATTTTAATTTGACAACAAGTATCCGATTCTGGAATCAGAATCGATTTTCGCTTCCCAACCCTATGCCAGTATAACACCTTCAATTTAGCGTAGATTTTTTTTCTCTTAGACCGTCCATCACAATGCTCTTCAGACCGTTAGACTCCATTAAAGGAAATTACAAAACATCAAAATGAAAAAGGAGAACACAAATTAAGTTTCCTTAAAGGTTGGCCATTCGAGTCAAATGAAGAAAAAGAGGAAGAAAGCAGCAAATCAGAGTTTTTATTCCTCAATAATGAGAGATATGATTGGCCGATGTGTTTGACAGTCATCCTACCTTTCTGTCTCTTCAGCTGTGGGATACTGCTAATGGTGGTCGCCTGGATGATCTCCACAACTATCTGATACCTGAAGAAAGACAAAACCACAGCAGAGTGATGAAATCAATTATTTGGACATACACAGGATATTAAATTTTCTGAGTGGGGTTTAAACATGCAAAAAAAACACCAAAAAAAGCATTGCAAATGGTTGCTGAAGCATGTTGCTATGTAATTTTAAATCATATTATTAAATTTATTAGTACAAATAAATAAATGAATAAATGTTTGTTTATCAAGCCAGTAGGCCAGCACAGTCATTTTTTTCTTAGGTGTTTTTTTCTTAAGTGTGAGCAATAGTGATGTTTGACTGAAAATTAAAACTGCTATTTGTTTCTTTGACTTTTACATGATGGCTCCATAAAACAGTACCATAAACATACAACACAATTATGTAAGCTGATTATATTAGTGCATGTTTGGCTTTTTGTGAAATGACATGAATTTGTCCAGTGTTGTTATTTTTAACTAAAACTATTAAAAACCGTTTTCGGTAACTGAAATAAAGTTGAAATATATAAATACTAGATGAAAACTCAAAAACTGAAAAGGATGCCTTGGCAACGAACTGAAATATATATGTTGGTAACACTTTACAATAAGTTTCTATTAGTTAGAATCCATTAACTAACAATAAGAAATAGATTTGTTACAGCATTTATTCATCTTTTTAACATTAGTTAATGAAAATACAACTAGTCATTGTTAGTTAATGTAAACTAGTACATTAAATATTTTAAAAAAATATGTGACACTTAGAGTAAAATACTGGCAGCTTTCCAAACAACTGATAAAATATCACAATAATCCACACCAAAATATTCAAAAAATATCAAACCGAAAATCCACAAAAAATATTACTCCACTAAAAAAGAAAACATCTCTCAACAATGAAAAAGTTATCTGTCTGAATCAGGAGAGAAATATGAACAGATCAAGCTCCATGAGTGGATTTTCCCATCCTACTGATGGCTTTTACACTAAATCAATTTCCATAAAGCTTTTTTCAGAGCTCTAATCTTTAAGCTGCTTCTTCAAAACTAAATCAAACACAACTCAAGTTGTTTTTACGGTCTCTGGCGCGGTCAGAAACCTGTGTGTTTAATTGTGTCACCTAGCAACAATCTCATTATCTGACTTCAGGTGTGAAATGAGATGGTCAAATTATAGATGCTGAATTTCCTCAACATAACAAACGTCCTTTTCCTTCCAGCTTTCAAACAAAGACTGTTTAACCCCTTGTGCATATTTATTGACAAAAACACCCTCTTTGGCTGATGAGATGTTCAGTGTTTACTTAAAGTGTCAATGCGACTGAAGAAAAGCCCAAGAGGCTTACAGTTGTCATGGAAACAAAAGGTCTCAGGTAAACTATAGAGCTGACAGACTACGAGCTTCTGGCTGTTATTAAAGGTGACAGTACAGATATCATCTAATAATTAATAATACATCATCACAGAGACTTTCAGAAACATTTCCACAAGCAGGTTAAGATATTTAGGATCATTCTTCAAAACAGTCTGCATCCTACATTTATATTTAATCCTTTAGCAGACGCTTTTATCCACAGAAACTTACAATTGAGGAATACAACAAGCGATTCATCACAGGAAGTGCTCGTAATACAAAGCATCCTCATTAACATATGTAAATAATGACTATTTAATGTGGTACTTAATGTGCTAATTAATATTTTTCTAAACAAATTTAAAAACCAGTGGCTTTTTAAATAATGGCAAAAATAATCCGAAAAATTATTTAAATATAAATTAAATCTAAATTATAAAAATATATATTAAAATATATTCATATTAATTTAAATAAATATAAATTAAATCTAAATGGTTTTATATATATATATATGATATATATATATATATATATTATCTATATATATAATATATATATATAATATATAGATCATACTTATCTAGCTATATATATATATATATATATAACTAGTTTAGACCAAAATTGTTACCAAATTGTAATTATTGTATATTGTTATAATTGTATTATAATTATAACTAAATTAGACCAATTTTATATATATAGATATATAGATATATATATATATATATATCTATATATATATATATCTATATATCTATATATATATAGAAACAATTTAGAATAGCTGTTTGAATTTATTTTAAATTATATTTTACTCCAATGATGCAAAGCTGAAAATTCTTCAGTTTCATGTGATCTGTCAAAAAATTATTACATTTTAAAATATATTTAAAAAGAAAACCATTATTTTAAATTGTGTTTTTGATTACTTTGTTTTGGATCAAATAAATGCAACCTTAGTAAACATTAAATGCTTATTTTGAAAACATAAAAAGAAATCATGTTTGTCTGTATAGACAGACAGACAGACAGAATTATCTTGAACACAAGGCAAGTAATGGCTAAATGAACTTTGAATCTGTCAACTCTGTTACTTTTTCTGAAGGCATCCTTATATCCCAATATATAAAAGTATTAATTTAGCATGAGCTAAACTTTAGTATATTATTCAAGCTCAGAAGCTATAACAGTAGGCATTTGTGCCAACCTTTCTTCTTAATTGAATAATATGTTATCTCCTCCTAGCACAATCTGACTACAAACACTGGGAGTATAACTTTCCTTTTCGAAGATTAATGTTGAAGCTTTTCCATAATGGCTGGCATTGAACAACAGACAGATGGCTTTTTCCTCCAAGCCCTATTTTCTATGGAAGTTTCAAATACTTTTCTTTCATTGTAAACTGCAGGCTTCTCTACAGCTTTTTAGCTCTAAAGCAGTAGCCTTTGCAATAACTACTAAAAAGCACTACAACTAAACCCTAACACACTGAAAAGGTCTATCTTTATAATGCATGTCAAGAAAACACACTATAACCACAATGCTTTTATTTCAGAACGCCAGAATCTGTCTGTTCCTGCCTGTCGCCCCCGATCCATCTCCATCCTTTCCTCCTGCAGATCAATACGGCTGAAAAGTTTCTCTGAGCCTTTAAATGTCACTGTCTCACGACTCACGGATAATTCATCCAGAGCTGAACTCTAGCGGAACAAAGCTTAAATGACGAATGTCCCCTCCGATACGAGCTGATAACGCAAGCTGAAAAGCAATGACAAATGACAGTGCTGACTTCCTGTTCACCTATTTAAAGAGTGATTTGTCTGAACGAAAGAAACAGAAATTGCTTTCCAACAGACCCTATTTTTATTATTAAATAAATTGGGGTTTGGATACAGAGTTGGAATTGCCTGAGTCCAGACAGATTAGTGAGTCATATATAACACACTAATTATCACTAACTATTATCACGGTCAAGATAAAGCTGGAACCGCAGAGCAGTATTACAGGCATGTTCACATACTACTGAACGGGCTTTACAATTTACCTTTTTTTTTTTAAATAAAAGTAGCATATAGTAAGAAGTGTGCGAGGTTCTTTCAACTCTAGAAAACCTATGATCACGATGCGAAAATGTGGACAGAATCGCAAATGCAGTCATAAAAATGGAATTTATTGTTCACTGTTACCACCCAGTTTTAATTTAATCTGTAAACCGCGTCGTGCACCTGTATTGCCAGGACAATTAAAGAAATTAAGATTTCTGTTTAAAAGGTTTATTTTTAAAGTTGTAATTAACTTAAACCATTTTTGTTACCTGAAATAAAATAAACATTCAAATTATTTTTTTTTTTTCAGCTAGAAGCCAAGGCACTTTAATTTAGTTTTACTTCATGTGCTACAACAACTAAAAATAAAAATGAATAAACACTACATAGACACACACACACAATATAACTAATATCATTTTTTGTCTTTTCAAATGATAAAAATATGTGCAATAAAATTACCACAACTTTAACTAAAATTAAAAAATGAAAAACAGAAAATACCGAAAATAAAAAACTGACCCAAATATTAATAAAAAATATAATAGTATTTCAATGATACCAAAAGGCATTCACCAATTGACAATATTTTTGAACAAATAAATTAGAAAAAAAGTATTAAATCATAAAAATACAGAAAAAAAAAATAAATAAATAAAAAAATAAATAAATAAAAACACTTTTTGTTAGGGCACTATTGTTAAAATTTAATAAATTAAAGTTTTTGTGAATTCAAATGAATAGAAATCACTTTTTTGATCTTCAATTTATTTAACCCGTTAAATGGAAAAACATGGAATTTTTTGGAGAAAAAAACAAAATTTCAATGGGACTAATAATCCCTTAGCTACATAGTAGCAATAACAGAAAGCACGACTAAACCATGAATGGCAGAATGCATGGTAAATATTGCAATGAGGGCACTGTGTGCTTTCGACGGAGCGTTGGAACTGTATGTCAGAGCTGATGTGATGAGTTTGAGAACTCCTGTAGGACGGCCCAGACGTACGTGTACGCTTTCTTATGCTGCTTCGTCACCTGCTCTCGGTGCTTAACTGAGCTAGCAGCATTGCAGTTAATGTAGTCCGGATCACTCAAAACATCCAACCACGGCTTTAGATACAAAGAGAGAGAGATAGAGACGAACAAGTTAATAGCTTTGAGCCAAACCCAGTGAGTGACAACCTCAACACGCACAATTATACTCTGCTTCCAGTGTCTTCATATAAACGACAAGCTACTTCATAAACTGAACTAATTAGGTCAAGCCACCTTTTAATAAATCCAATTACGGTAGCTACACGTGAATTTCTCAGAAAAAGTCGCTGCATAAGATTTCTTAATATTTTTCTATCCAAATCTACTTAATGATTTTTACCTATCAAAGCATTTTACAAAAAGCAACAATAAATACTTTTGGGGTGACTAGCATTATATGATAATATGGATTCAGACAACCACTAAACAAATAAATATATTTAAATACAAGTTCATTAAAAAAACACAAAATGTACATAACCGAGACAATAACAAAATGCAACTAAATATATCACCTAAAAAAAAAAAAAAAGAAAATGAGAATTATTAAATTACAGCAAATATTTAATAATGGTTCAATTTACAGTTCAAACACAGAAGAACAAAAGATTCAAAATGAATGAAATTCACCTTAAAACCAATGAAAATGGCATGTTAATCTTGCACCTATGCTCAAATGAACATGATGACTACCTAATTTCAAATCAGATCATTGTGCACTCGTGCTATGAAACAATGATTACATAAAAAACCATCATTCCCAAATCTAATATACGAGGCCATGCATTTGAAATAGGATCTTCAATACGCGGTGCAATAATTTACATGAACATACATATTTAGACTAAATTCAACTAAAAAAAAAAAAAAAAAAAAAAAATATTTAATTGCAATTGTTATACCCAAGAAAAACACAGAGCGCATCTAACTATTTCACTTAAAACAAAGAAAGAAAGAAATGAAAAATTATTCAAATTAAATTAAAAGATTGTAAAATATTTAAACTGCAGATCACAAATAATACATAAAAAGATTCACCAGGGAAATTACGGAACACAAATAAAGAAAAAAACAATAATAATAAAATCAATCTAATTCATGAAAATGCAGCCATCTGCAAAGACATCATATATAATAATTTGAATTCAATTCATTTGACCTTAAACATGGCCAAACAACTCAATTCTGAGTCAAATTCCTAACCAATTTATTTCACTGGAGTGTGCTATTGACGTCAGTTATGAATTCTCTGTCTGGGCCAAGGGCCAACTTCAAATCAAGCCTTTTATCGAAAGTTTCCTTTTAGTTAAAATGCTTGCCTTATGAGGAGTAAGCTCTGGCTTAACTGTACACTGCAAAAAAACAAACAGCTCATTACCACTGTAATAAGTTTTAGTCAAGTATCTCGTAGTCCGTAATCATTATGATGAGATTCCCCTACAAACATCCTCAGCGAGGCTTGTTGCTGTTGCAGGGACGGAGCACGCGGGGCCGTGCCATCATTACTTTACTGCCAGACAGAGCTGGCGGTTGACGTCTCGCCCTTTAACAAAAACAAAAAACCTGCGCAGTCTTAGAGGACAACAGATGCAAACACTTCCCCCTCCAGTATAACCTCAGAAACAGAGGAAAACGGGTTAGAAGTTAATCTAGCAGATCCTGCATTCCTGAAGATATGGGGCACTTTAAGTCCTTTTAAAGTGCAGTTCATTTAAGTAAATTCTCTAGGATATTCTTGCATCCTCTTGCGATAGCCTGAGGGTGAGTAACATTTTCAGTCAAATTTAAATTATTGGAGCGCCACTATTCCTTTAGGCAGCAAATGTCTTAGCCAATAGTAAATTACTTCTAATTCATTATGTGTACGTGCATGGCTAGATTTCTGAGCACCCACAGAGATTCTTTAAATATTGAGCAGTAACCATCATCTTCTCATATCCACACTGACCTGAACTACCCCCGCCTTCAAATCTCCCTCCAAAGCCTGTCCGTCAGTCCGCCTACATATAGGTGTTATTAATAATTTTCATTGGCAAATCAAAGGACAATTCTACAATCACAACAGCTGGTGCTCTCTCGAAAATATCCTGGAACATCAATATTCATGATTTTGTTACTAACAAAACACAAACAAACAAACGCATTACTGTAGATGTTTCATTTACGTTCTCTACACAGGTAAGCAGCATTGTGCTAAGAACACACCGATGAGCCATTGAACAGTTCAATCACGCTCCAATCAGAGAGATTGCCACGCCTGAGACACTGAACGCTCGAGCCAAGAAAGTCAAGATTCTCTCAAAAGTCTAATTCTCAAGTATTGAAACTGTCAGTTGAATTTGGAGGCCTTTGTTTCGTGGGAGTTGGGATTTATCAGTGTTGTAGAAACATGAGCACCAAATCTCTGGAATCTCATTTTGATTCATGAAAGATCAAATTTTTTAAAATTTCTTACTTATCGAAGGTCTTGGACTGCTTTCAATCGCATATTAAAGGGATAGACTCCAAACTCCCCCCCACTTCCTTCCCAACCCCGCAGTGAGGGATACTCACAACCACCCCAAATGAAAATTTTTGTCATTAAATCACTTTACCCCCCCCATTCACCCACACCACCCCACCCCCATGTCCTTCCAAAGCCATAAAAGCTCAGTTCGTCTTCGGAACAACAATTTAAAGATATTTTGGATGAAACCGAACCGGGGAAGCATCTGGCCATCAGGATTCACTAACACTACAAACAACTTAAAACACCACTCTTCTGTGTCAGCCCATCCGTTGCCACAAGGATATGTTTTTCCCTACCTACTATATTTACACTTTGATTTTGAAAGGAAAAATGGCTCATCCTGTTGTCCGCGGCGTGATACAGAATAGCGTGACGCTGACCTGTGTACTGCGTTCAGATTCGCCAAAAATGGCACTACGCCTGATGTGGAAGTGGACACAGAGGAAACAAATTGTTGAAATAAATAATATTTTTTTGTTTTATTGTCTTTCGCGTACAAAAAGGTTGTTCTCCGTCGCTATCAATAACGTTAGCAAGTTGAATCACTGATGGCATATGGGATGATCTGCCGGATTGGCGTTTAATACTTTTTTTCCTCTGGACCTGTGACAGTGTTTTTATATTATTTATTTGGCAGTCTATGGGACAGTCACAAAAGCCTCTTACTCCTCCCCACCACACAAGCTCTCAGAGAGTCCAAGCCTCCTTCCCTCATCCTTCCTGACAAAAGCCGCTCCGGCCTCCCTTTCTTCCTCCTATTTGGCCCGTTCCTCTCCCCACAAGCCTCCTCACAAGCCTCATCCTCCAGCCCCTCCCTTTTCAACATCAAAATATATTAAAAAAACCCCAACCCAATAAAATCCAAATATAAATATTAAACTTGTGTTTCGCGAGGACGAACAAAGAGTTTATTACAACAAAACAACACACAGGTGTTGGAAAAAACATGATGATGGGGGTAACGTGAGTCAATGACCCAAAATTGTCAGCTTGGGGGTGGCGTTATCCCTGTAAGTGAAGAAAAGATCATCTTTATTTCTTTATATCACATCAGCCCAAAAAAAGACATCATTGTGAAGTTTTGGCTATATAACATCACAATATTGTTTTGGTTTCTTCTACTACTTCCACTCTACCACTACATATGTTGGAGTTTCTGTTCCTGTGGTCTTTCTGTCTGTTCTGTGGGGGGCGATCGAAATCGATAGATAGATAGCTAGATAGATAGATAGAATATAGCATAGAAGTAGATAGATAGATAGATAGTATAGATAGAATAGACAGACCAGATAGACAGACAGATAGATAGATAACTTTAACGACAAAAATCATAAGGACAGCACCAATAATAACGACAGAAAAATAACACACAGTACACAAAATTCACAGAGAGACACACCTATAATAGACGACACCAACCACAAAAATGCGTCTAGGCTCAGGACTGCGTGAACGAGCGTCCCGTGCGGGTAGCAGACGCGCGCTGAGCAGACGGGCGCAGCAGCGCAGGGGTAAACGCAGCTCCTCATCGCTCAATCGGGACTGTGCGCAGACACGGTTGCAACGGAAACACGAGGCCGTGGTACTTCTCACTCCAGCCTGGAGAGACAGATGACACTATTGGATTCTACTGGATTTCAAATCATCATGCCAATGAAACAATCTGAACATTTTAATTGTAAGAGACAGAAGTTAATATCTTGTTTTATTTTATTTTAATCAAATTATATTATAGTAACACTATTTTTTTTCCTTTTTCTTATTTGGCAAATAAAGTGTTTTGAAAATGTAAAATTGCAAGAGATATTAATAAAATAATAACAAATTAATATCTTGTTTTGTTTTATTTTTTAATTCTAATTATATTTTGCTCCTTTCTTCCTTGACAATATGCAAAGCTATCATCCATAAAGTTACAATAAACAGTCTATTATTAGAATAGAATAATATATATATATTATATTATATATATATAATATTATATATATATATATAATAATGCTTATATATATATTATAATATAATTAATACTTTTTTATTTTTAATATAATATACATAATTATTACTGTTCATTGCAATAAGCACAAAGCAATCATTATGTATTCAATTTATCATACTAGATTTTATTTATTTATTTTAACTATTTCTTATTTAAAAGCAATCACACAAACAAATTAAGACCATAAAATATGAAGGAGGCAATATTTCATAAAGATGGACAGAGACAGATAAACAGAACAGGTGGAGGAAGACAGTATGAGATGCCAGAAAAAAAGAGGCAACAGAAGATGCCTGTCCACTCAGCTAATGAGCTGTGCAGATCGATCCCTGACACACACACACACACAATATGAAGACACGATGGTTGTGATATGCTCATTACTGCATCCGCATCCAAAACATCACACACAGAGAGAGTGTGTGTGTGTGTAAGCAAATGGAATAACACAGAATGAGAAGTGTGTAAGTGTTTGTGATTTTTTGTGTAAAACAAAGGGTCACATTACAGGCTGAAGTAGTCTTCAGCATGTTAATCAATCAAACTGAGAAATATGAATCTCCAGTGTGTGTGTGTGTGTGTGTGTGTGTGTGTGTGTGTGTGTGTGTGTGTGTGTGTGTGTGTGTGTGTGTGTGTGTGTGTGTGTGTGTGTGTTGGTGGGTGTGTTGTGTGTTTATATAGCAATCTTTGGCTTTTCTGTCCACTGACAAATAAGTAATCAATGAATCCAATCAAGGAGGAAAGCAAGCAGATTGAATTTCAACAAGCACAAAGGTTTTGCATTCTTCTGCTTTTGCCCATGAAGAAAGGTACTTTTTTTCTGGGCTGTAAGGCTGTGTATCAGAGAAAACAAATCCAGATAACATCACCGCATTTGAGTGTTTTAAAGAGACCACATTAAACACTTTGTGTTTTTGGTGGAAGAAGTAAAACACTTACAACATATACATCAGCATTCAGAAGTTTGTGGTTGGTAATGTTTTTGATAGAAGTCTCTTATTCTCACCAATGCTGGATTTATTTGATCAAAAATACAGTAAAAAAAATTTATAATATGACAATTATTACAATTTAAAATAACTATTTTCTTATTTTAATAGATTTTAAATTGTATTTATTCCTTGAAGAAGAAAGGCTCTGAATTTTCAGCATCATTACTCCAGTCTTCACTGTCACATGCGACCCTTCAGAAATCATTTCTAATATGCCTGATGTGCTGCTCAAGAAACTATTTCTGATCATTATCAATGTTGAAAAACAGTTGTGCTGCTTATTATTTTGGAAAAACCATTTTTCAGCGTTCTTTTACAAGTAATAAATGTCTTTTATTGTCATTTTTTGATTAATTTTAATGCACCGTTTGAAAAAGTGCAAATTACTATATAGTTCCCAAAAAAAAAAAAAAAAAAAAACTCACTGACCCGACACTTTTTAAATGGTTACTATGTACGCACAGAATACACTACAGAATGTGGTTTCATTTTTTACATTTGTTACTAGATTTTTTAGACATTATCCATGAAAAGGGCGTTAATTACTAATCACTCGACCAGCTCAAAAATAAAGTACTCGTTCAGTATACCAAATAATACTTCGTCATGGACAATATTCAAACATGCTGAAAACAACCCAGTCTGTATTTCACCTTGCTTCCAAGTCCGCTGGCAGGCCTTGACAATGGATAAGGTTACATTTTGCACACACTTCGGTAAAATAAACAATAAAAATGTTATCCCCTGTAACGTGAACCACTTAGTTCGCGCTGTGTGTCTCACCTTGAGTTAGCAAGCCTTAAGGTCACAGGAAAGTGTGTGTGGAGGGTCCTTGACCATGTCGTATTACAGACCAGGTTTGACCACATCCACATCAGACAGACGCATTCGCAGCTGTTTGGTCATTTCCCCAAAAGTCCTCATGCAACATCTGAATAGAGATGGCCCTCATCTCGACTCAAGGGGACGTACCACGACAGAATAGTAGTCCCCGATAGCTGTCGTCAAAAACTGCAGGGAGAGAAACAGAGCAGAATGTCCACTGATTAATAATTAAAACAATCGGTTTCACCACATGATTTCAGAATTACAAACATTTAGTAATGAACCAGTGCATATTGTGCAGAATGCCTTATCCCACAAAGCAATGCAAAACCACCATTTTTTGACATTTATTTCCAAGATCCTAACTGGATGACACTCTCTCAGTTAAAACATACAATGCGTTGAAGTGATAACAATAGCTTTTTTAAAATACCTACATTTCACATATATATAAAAAAAAAAATAAAAAAAACATAAAAACAGGCCTCTTAAAGGGATATCGCACCCAAATATGAAAATTTTGTCATTGAAATCACTTCACCCCCATGTCATTCCAAAACCCGTAAAAGCTTTGTTCTCGCTTTGGAACACAATTTAAGATACTTTTGGATGAACAACCGGGACCGCTTGTGACTGTTCCCATAAGACTGCAAAGTAAAATACACTGTCAAGGTCCAGAAAAGTATGAAAGCATCATCAGAATACTCCATCTGCTATCAGCGTAGCGCCAGTTTGGCGAAACTCTGAGCAGTACGCAGGGCAGTGTATGCTCTTTCTGGGTGGTGATGACAGAGCAGACCAAATTGTTGAATAAAGTCTTTATTTTTGTTTTATTCGCATACAAAAAGTATTTGTTCGTCGCTTCCATAACGTTACGGTTTGAACCACTGATGGCAGATGTAGTAGTTCTGATGATGTTGTTCATACTTTTCCTGGGACTTGACAGTTGTATTTTACTTTGCAGTCTATGGGGACAGTCACAAGCCTCCCGTGTTATCATCCAAAATATCTTAAATTGTGTTCCTAAGATGAACAAAGCTTATTACGGGTTTGGAAGTGAAATAATGACAAAAATTTCATTTTGGGAGAAGGTATCTCTTAACGTCGATGAGTGCTAGCAGATGTCTTCACTTCACAGCTTTTTTATCTGCAATGATAAAGCCAAACAACATCCCCATCAACATCCTGCGTCAAACAGAGCAACCAAAGAAAATACAGTCACGAAGGCAAACTCAAGCTAATCAGCAACACTGGTTTTATTGGGTGTTAAATGAAGAATCTGCTGTCTTGTATTGTCACTAGATAAAATCCAACAAATTTATACGGATGGATAGAAATAAAATTGTCATCATTTTGCATATTATCATCAAGAAACGAGCTACACAAACCACACCTCAAACATACACACACAACAGCAGTGGCAGATGGCATGAATGTGAAGGCACTAGGCAATGACTGCAACAGTCCTCTAATGATGCTAAGATCCTACACCCACCACAACCCACTCACACAGTCACAAAACACAGCAGATCTGGCAGCTGAGTGATACGCTTCAGTGACACCCTTGTTACAGCAGTGTATTGAAAAACTGGTTTGCAGGCATTTTTCCACCCGAACTTGGAAACAGCACTATTTATAGCCACAGTGGACCTCATACAAAGGATGCTGACTTTCCCAAGCTGAGCGGTCAGGAAGTGCTGCTGACACTATTCTATTGCAAGTTTTCCTTCCTTTGGCTTATTTAAGTGGCACGGACAGAAAATATAACTTTACTACAAAAACATTATCCTTTTCGTGTTTTTGTGTCATACAGGTTTGGACCAACAGGGTGAGTAAATGCTGACAGAAATTTTCATTTTATGGACACCGGTTTAAAGCAAGACAATGGTTAAAGTGAGTTTTGCTTGCAAACATCACCAATGAGAATGCAAATGGCAATCTAATTAATCGCTTCCTCCATGTGACACCCTGCGGTCTCAGAATACAGGAGGGATTGAGTCCACAAAGAACGATCAGAAACGGCTTCAGTGCACATCATTCATTCGGTTTAACCAGACCTGTGTGCACGAGTCTTCACAGCCACACCTGCAACAACTAGATGCTGTCGTTCTCACCTTAGACCACTCATCTTGTAAGGAGAGAGCAAGTGAGAAAGATCATCTAGGCCTTTCAACACAAAAACAACACCCACAAACACCCATAATCCTTTTGGTCAGGAGTGAATCATGAAAGAAAGGGCCATAATGCTGTCAGAAACGCAAAGAAACGCTCTTTATGCTCACCAAGACTGCATTTAATTTGATCAAAAATACCAGTAAAAATTGTGAAATAACTAACTGTTTTTTTAATATAATAATAGTTTAATGACAATTTATTAATTATGTCTTCAGTGTCACATGATCCCCCAGAAATCATTCTGATATGCTGATTTGCTGCCCGCTACAGAAACATTTCTTATTATTATCAATGTTGAAATATATTATCAATGTTAAAGCTGTTTCATTTTTTGGTGGTCAATTTGATACATTTTTTTCTGGGATTCTTTGATGAATAAGAAAGTTCACAAGAATAGCATTTATTGAAATAGAAATCTTCCGTGAACATTATAAATGTCTTTTGCTGTATAAAAATATTAATTAAACCTACTGACTTACCAAAACCTACTGAGTTTCAGTGAATAATGATTTCAAAACTGTCTGTTTTTTCACACAGAACTTTATTAAAAAGACTTTCTCGCTTTTTAGGCTATTACTGCACGCTACTTTGTGAAACCTAAAATAAAACAAAACCTAAAATTGAAATTTTTTAAAACAAAGCCCCAAATCAAACACAAATAAAAAGAAATCTTTTAATATCAAGCAAACTAAAGGCTTGTCTGTGCTCTTTCCAGTTAAAAATTAGAGGCAACCACTAGATTTTAATCAAACATTGAGCTGAATGGTGCTTTTGAACAGCAATGATAAATTTTTAAACTTAATTAAACAAAACAACTCCAAAATATGAATAAAAAACAAAAATGCATAACTTTAGTTTTGTGAAAACTATCCTACATAAAACATTTTTCGAAGTGTAAACAGCAGACAAGCTTGAATGAGATTCAGATTCACTCTCTGACAGCAGGTGGCGCTTATGAACAGCAGTGATATACAGTGTTTCCTGGGTTACCGCTGTAAAACAAAGCAGAGCTGCGCCTCTTTATGAACTTATACTTCTTCTTTAATATGCATTGTCTAGAGGCAAGTTGAAAAGAAAATACCATGTAAACCTCTTTCTAAAGAGTGTCAGTTCCCCTCAGAGATACATGGTTCATATTAACTCCTAATTCAATTAGGCCACGATTTGTTTGGCATCTGCAAAACGATTTTGATAGTCACATATTTTATTCGATTTTCAACCGGCTCACAGAGTTAATATTTACATCCCTATTTTATTAATTGTTACGGTGTCCGCTTATTTAAAAAAGAAAAGATAAGCAACAAGAACACGTAAAATGAACAGTTCACCCTAAAAAATGTAAAATCTGCTAGACACACACGCTTGTTTTTTCTTTTTATGGTGGGAACATTCCATTGACTTCTACTGTTCACGTGACTGAGTTTCTTAAAAACACGCAGCTTTTTGTTTACACAAGATGTTATTTTAAATAACGGGAGTGGTGTGGATTATTGTGTGATGTTTTTTATCAGCTGTTTTGGATGACGCATTCTGACGGGCACCCATTCACTGCAGAGGTGGACACTTTTGGTGTGCAAGTGATGCCATGCGACATTTCTTCTCAACTCTGTCTCTACAGTGAAAACACAAACTAATCTGCATCTTTGGTGGCCTGATGGTGAGTACATTTAATGCAAATTTCTCATTCTTAGGTGAATATTCGGGACTGACTTTACAGCGGTATATCTACTTTAAAAATAACCAAAGCACCATCTGATTATATGTCACTGAGCAAAGAATGATGTTATGAAAGAGAACAACTATTTCCAGCATGTCCATCACAGATAAAGAGCCTGTTTTTATATCTAAAATAATATCTAATGCAATGACATATCAGACATCCTGGGTCCTTAGACCCGCCTACTTTTGAGACTGCTGTCTGTGGGAGACCCCAGATGCCTTCTCTGAAACGGTTCTCTGCATCTGCTTCCTGGACTCTAAAGCTCTGTGGATTAACCAAAGAAATCCAGCCAGTCTGAGCGCCTGGAACACAGACGTGGTCTCAGGACTGACAGAGATCAAAGGTGAAAATAGCTTCTGACGCCTTTGTGGTGTGCTGGAGCTGATGGATGTCCACATGTCCAGTATTCACCTCTAAACCCATAACAGAGCATTTAAAGGAATAGTATCACCCAAAAAAATAAAAACAGCCGGCATTTACTCATTCTGATGTCCAAATCTTTTTTCCATGAAAAACAAAAGGAGATAGTTTGTTTGGAAGCTGGAAGCCCAAAGCTTCTTGATATTCTCTTCATATTCTGTGCAGTGAATTAGTTTTGCAGGAGTACCAGAAATGCCCCTTTTCCAATAAGCTTAAATCGATTTTTTTTTCTTTTAAAGTGCCTTGTTTACCTGTATAATGCCATTTTTTTAACCGAATTAAATGCATGCATAATCTTTGTGTCAAATTCTTAAATCTAATCACTACATTTAAATAATAAAACACTGTAGGGCTGTTACCAATCAAATAGAAATCCTCAGCACAACAAAATTTGTGTTTTGCAAATGAAGCGGTGGAACTGCATCTGAATGAGTCAATTTAGGTTGCATCTACACTGTTTTAACATAGGACAAGAATGAAGTTAACCCTCATCCCATTGCAGCCAAAGTGTGAACTCTATATGTGCTTGTGCAGTAGTCTAACCAACCTACATCATGTAGTGTAATGCATGCACTTGCTGGGTGTGTCTCTTTGTTTATTTGAGATATACTTGGATAAAATCCGCAACATTGCATATCAGGGCTCCAAAACAAAAAATCGAAAGAAAGTAGAGCCATTGGCTCTTATAAGAAAAAAAAAACTTAGGAGCCAAATAATTTTTGTAGGTGCCACAGAATACACGTGTTTTATTTATATTTACGCATTATAATTATTTATTTATTTACATTTTAAACATTTCAATCATACTGTCAAAGTGTGGTTTGTCTCATCTTTTTCTTGACTTTATCAGCATTTTAATCCATCTTGTACATGACCTGGGAACTAAGGTGTCACTTAAAGTGGGAACTAAATGTCGTTTTCCAGCTTGAAATCTACAGTCCCACAAAGCATTGTCTAGTTACACAGAATCTGTACCCGTATCATGGCAGCCATAAGGATCACTTTGGCCACTGAGGTGGTAGCTTGGGCTCCTCCTACATGAGATGCATTTCAGTAAGTTGTACTGTAGGATCTCTTATTAAATAGCCCTACCTTTTGAATGTTAATTCATGTTTCACTATTGTACTATATTAGTAAAGAGAGGAAGATTAAATAGTTCACTTGCTCCTGAACTGAGGCGCCAAAGCTACCGCGCCTACTGCATTAAGGAAAGCCAAAACTTGGCCAGTTTGAATTTACTTATGAATTCGAATAATTTTAAAGCTGGTGACGTTTTTTATTAACAAGTGACAAAGCACACAGAGCTTTTTTGCGATTATTGGACGGCAGTTGCACTTCAAATAATGAAGTTTTCACGGCATTAAAAGAACAACACAGACCAAATATCTTGTTTAGAAGAAGCCATATTAGTACTTATTATAAACTAGGAATTGTTTAACTATATTGCCATATTCACACATGCTGGATGCTTTACCTGTTCTAGTTTGTTCTGGGTTGTGCAACGGGGGCCAGACGTTGTCGTATTTTCTGCACTTTCCCCTTCTTATGCCTCCGCCATTTCTCTCTCGCTGCACAGCGGAGCTGCGCTTATCAGACTGTAAGCGGCAGCACTGATGTGCGGCAGAGATGAGGATCTGTCTGAAACTCTCTGTTTCCACTAAAAACTTAATGCGCATCGCCCCAGTTTAATACGCAACATAACAAAAGATTTGATCGCAAAACAATTAGGGAAAAAGGCATTACTTCAAATTTTTAAGTTATAACATGTAATATATACCAATAGCAATAACACTCGGGGCTTATTCTGGCTGAAATGTGTCGCTGTCGTTTCAGTCTCGGCATCGGTGAGAAGATAATGGACCAGAGCCGCGCCGACTCTACAAAACACTTCTGGCTGACGACAGCTTTTCTCTATGGACCGAATCTCGGCTGAAAAGCTGTTGTACACCCAGGTCACACTCTGTGTAGTTGGTGTAGTTTACCTCAGCCCGGTCGTTCATCACAGACGGGGCGCTGCTAGAATGCAGCAATCAATCCGCCTTGAGAAAACCTTTTTTAGGGTTAAATCCCGAGGCTTTCGGCGGGTAGTCGCCAGTGGCGATCTCAGCCAAAAAAACGGTCACTGCGCAAATTAAATTTTTAGTGGTCGCAAATGCGACTGTTTTAGGTCGCCAACGATGGACGCCCCTGGCAATATTGGTTTAACAACCAATTACGATATTACTCATAGATCCGCACATGTCCTACAGTTTTCAACAGGGAGAGGTACAAAGCAGGCCGCGAGCGAAGCTCATCATCAGCCAAGACAAACACTTTTTATGCGACAGAGGTTGGTGTGACCTGACGGATCCCAATCATCCCTCTCTCTCTCTCTTTGGCAAGCTGACACACATCACACCCTCTCTGGCCTATTAAAATGATCGCCGTGAATGAAAGACTTTAACAGACGACATGAGCACTCCCTTCAGAGAGCGGCCGCCACAGATGGGCGGATCTGTAAGACGCTCGCGTCAGTAACAACTGATTTTCCTCACCATAGAAGAACCCGACCAGGAATTTCACAGCAATTCACTGATAAACAATGGGGCTAGTTATGACGTCAGATGCCATGAGACAGAGATGCTGATAGGGTGCACGATTTTCATCCGGAGTAAATATGTCTGTTTACTTTGCTTGAAGTCAAAGGCAACACAATGTATTCACAAATCAGAAGAAAATAAGCGTTCAAAGGGTTAAAAATCATGGAAGCCGCTAGAAACTGTCGGGGTCTCCATGCATCCTGCTTGCAACTGGACTACTCACCTTCTTTAAGGGCTTTATCCACATTGAGAGACACCACAACCCTCCTGGTCTGGGCTGAATCCAGCAGAGGTACAGAGAAACGGCCCTACAGAGTCAGGAAGACAAAAATTAGACAGAATAAATCACTCGTAGACAACTTTACACAACCCTCATTATGTAGAAAAGATTCCTGGAAACCATCATGCAGAATTATTACGGCCATCAGGTTGAAATTAACAACACAAAATCACAACAGAAAGGCAACATAATATACCATAAGAAGACCAGGCTGATTTGTAAAAACGATAGTGGCTGTCAAACAATTTAATCGCATTCGCGCAAAATAAAAGTTTTTTTACATAATATATGTGTGTTTATTGTGTATATTTATTTATGTAGTATATAAAACTACAAACATCATTCAGTATATATTTTGAAAATATATTTACATGCATTTACAATGTTTATATTTATATTCATATAATTTATATTTATAGTATAACACACGATTTAAATATATAAACATAACCTATTTT
Organism: Cyprinus carpio; assembly: GCF_018340385.1. Classification (NCBI taxonomy): domain Eukaryota; kingdom Metazoa; phylum Chordata; class Actinopteri; order Cypriniformes; family Cyprinidae; genus Cyprinus; species Cyprinus carpio. Next base: position 12,664 of record NC_056585.1, on the reverse strand, counting down.
CTTAATGCATGTAAGGTTTATTTATATGATATACACGAATAAATGTACACAATACACACACACATTTTGATGTAAACAAAAACTGTAATTTGGGATGAGATTAATCACGATTAATCGCTTGACAGCACTAGTAAAAACTGGAATTTTTCTACGATATATGCCAATAAATTTGTGCTGTTAATCATTTACTTTTGTGTATATAGATAGTCCAATATATATCTTCTTGTTTTGTTTACAGTGTGAGTGAATCTCACTAAACCTGGTTATTCATGTCATTTTATAAATTATTTACATATAAACTATAAATTTACATTGAAAATGAAATATAAATATACATTTTTCTCTTTTTTAATTTATTATATTTATGTTACCTCAAAATCATACGAAAAAAATACATTTGTTTGTGTAGAGATAGATAGATATAGATAGATAGATAGGCTAGATCGATAGATAGATAGATATTTTTTTAGATAGATGCTAATGCTATCTAAATGTCAATCTATCTGTCTGTATATAGCATCCCAGTCAGACATAGCCATAGTCTTGAAACAATCAGCAGTGACAGTGCAAATTATTGTTTTGCTTTATTTGTGTATAACGTTGTCTTACCATTAACTTATTGAATAAATCCACGAGCTTCGATGACTGTCTCCTTGTTGGTGCCAAATCTGCTGATCTTCAGGGGGCTTCTCTTCACCAGCAGCATGCCCGAGACACCCATCAGCAGCAGGAAACAGAACAACGCGAAGGGACACTATAAAAAAAGGAAGTTTGAGGAAAAACCGTATTGGGAGGTGAGCGTGAGTCCTCCATACACGAGCCGGAGCTTGGTCGGGATCAGCACCGCCCGCCGCGACGCCGAGGACCCAGAGAGACGGGTAGACGTGCGCTGCTGGGCATGTAGGAAATCCGACCCTGCTGCTGATCTTATGCTGCGTGGCGGCTTCGGCCATCAGGATGCATGATGCTGCTGCTGCTGTTGGAAGGTGACATGTCCTCACGTGCGCACAACAGAAGACAGGCTGCCTGCCCCTTGACGCTCACAGCCCAGATTTCACTCATCACACCCCCTGTGTTTATTGCGTATACAATTCAGAGGGGGGACATAGAGTGAGCCTGGTCTTCTGAGCCACTTTATACAAGAAATGCACATGCAACTGTTGCATCCGAGCAGTTCACTAATGACAACAGTGCACTTGAGATGATGATGATGATCAGCCAGACAGCCTGGCTGGCTCTAGGACAGCTTAAATGGCCTGCTAATTTCAAATCCTCCACAAATGCATAAGGAACATCATATGTGCACTACAAATCACGCCAAGTTAAAGAAAACACAAACCCAACTGTCCACGTTAAGCTCATCCAAATGTATGAAAACATCTCGAAACGCCTTCAGGGATCCACTGGACCCTAATACAAACAACGTCGAGATGCGCGTCACATGCGGACGATTTCAACTTTTTAAGCCTCAGACGCGAAACTAAGATGTAAATACTAAGAGTTCACTCCACAGGTATTTTCATTATCCACCGCAACTGATCCGCAAAAGTGACGAAAAAATGAAACTTATTTACAGTCCGTCGCGGTGACAAGCGTTCTCGGTTCTGCTTAGCTCCCCAGCCGTCTTCTTTCGACTGGCGAATTTGCATGAGGTCTACTATGAAAAGGGGATTGTTTATGAATTATTCATTACGTAGCAGCGTGCCGTTCGTCAATAGCCAGATTGATTGGCCGAGAAGCGACGTTGGTGCGTAGGTCGACAGAGCGAATGTCGTAATGCGAGAGCTTCGCCGCATGATAATAATTAATCACTGACTGGGAGACCTAGAGGAAGGCAACCACAAGCAACGTCAGCATTAACTGATTAAAGATTAATCGCAGGGTAGTCTTTACCATAGTAGAAAAGCGTGCCACATCTGACTATGTAGCCCTCGCTAGGTAGCAACTCAACACACTCCAAGGTTCATTTAGTGTCCTTAAAAACTAAAAATCTATGAAAAATGCGTGACCCGGACTGGTTATAACACACTTTTGGTTGTTGGTTCAGCTTGTTTTTTATGTTTGATGGGAAAATAGGGAAAGAATGAGTGCAAAAGTCTACGGAAACTTTTAAGTAGGCAGAGAGGCGACATCTGTACTTGCAGGAGTCACTAAGGATTTAATTTTGAAATGGCAGATATTAAAATAATTTATAAAGCGTGATGCATATCAGCAAACGGCCTTAAGTTATAGATCTATCACACTGGTTACTACTCTACTGACAAAATAAAATTAATACATGTAACACACACAACACGCACACACACACACACACACACACACACACACACAATATGACGGTGTTTGTAGTGTGGTTTTAAAGTTTGGCAGACAAAATTGTCTTTTGGCGCCATCATAATGTTCATTGTTACTAATACTCTTTTACCTGGTTAACGCGGAAAAAAAAGATCTTTTTTTTACTGTGCTTCTTGTCATGAAACTCATCAAAGTTTTAATACATTTTCCTGTCATTTTATTCACAGTTTCAGTCTTAAAAATATATTTTTCATGAGTTTTAAAGCATGTTACAGAGGCCTTGCTGAACTAAAACGTCAAAATAAATGTATTTTATAAATAAACATAAGTCAACAAAGAGGTGGAAATAAAATATAGAATTATGTGGAACAAATATTAAACGTCAGATCGTTTGAAGTTCTCCTGCCAAGACCAGCAGATGGAGAAAGAGCTCATTAGTTTTTCGTGGCGGAACGCTGCTGTAAAAGCTCATATAGAATAAACAAGTCCCCTATTAACAATATCAATAATATATTTTAAATCTGCAAAATGTGAATGAACAACATGTAGTTACAAATAAACATAATATTACAAAAAAAAAAAAGTCTAGAAGAAATAACCTCTTTTATTGAGGGAAATATATTTATTTTTTATGAGAAAGAAAGTAGTACAAACCCTGTCCTAAAGAGAGGGAGAAACTAGTTATTTAATCTACGGTAGAAATTTAACAAACAACAATGTAATAAAATAATGCCTTACATTCAAAGCAGTACATATCTTGACATAGATGTGATACTAGAAAACTAGTCAAGTCATTTTACAGTAATCAGAAAAATAACTGCTCTATGTGTTATCATGACTGAGTATAAATGATATAATAAAAGATCATATCTTACTAAAAATAAAACCTCTTTCAGTGAAATGCGCAAATTGTTTTATTCAACACCCAACATAATTTCTTCTACTCTTTCAGCATTTAATGATATTTACAACCTTTAAAAGTAGAGCCAGTGCAGCAAAAAGCCGATAAAAATTTTTTTCTGGACATTTATCCGAAGCCTTGGCACAAACTAAGGCATAAAATATGTGTTTTCATATTTGCTATCTTGCAGTTTTCAGTCTGATATAGTCTTTGTGAGTTGTGAGATGCAGTGGTGGAATATTCTAGTGTGGCAGCAGCAGCAGCAACAGCAGGAAGCTGTAGATCAGAGCGCTCTCTCGTACAGCGCCGCCGAGCTCCTCAACATACACTCCACACGAGACCACGAGCCGTTGTTTTGGCAGGGGTTCGATCCCCAGCGCCTTGCACAAAACATTATACACATCTACTGTCTCGGATGGGACCAGCGAAGTTTGTCTTGAAGTCTGGAGAGAACAAAACATTAAAATATGTAAACATATGTACTATTACATACAGGTACATCTCAATAAATTAGAATCTTGTGGAAAAGTTCATTTATTTCAGTAATTCAGCTCAAATTGTGAAACTCATGTATTAAATAAATTCAATGCACACAGACTGAAGTAGTTTAAGTCTTTGGTTCTTTTAATTGTGATGATTTTGGCTCACATTTAACAAAAATCCACCAATTCACAATTATCTCAACAAATTAGAATATGGTGACATGCCAGTCAGCTTAATCAACTCAAAACACCTGCTGCGGCTTCCTGAGCCTTCAAAATGGTCTCTCAGTTTGTCTTACTAGGCTACACAATCATGGGGAAGACTGCTGGATCTGACAGTTGTCCAGAGGACAAAACATTCACAGTGACACAAGGAGGGTATGCCACAAACATTCATTCCCAAAGAACCTGGCTGTTCATAGAGTGCTGTATCCAAGCATGTTAACACAAAGTTGAGTGAAGGAAAAAGTGTGGAAGAAAAAAGATGCACAACCAACTCGAGAGAACCGCAGCCTTATGAGGATTGTCACAAAAATCGATTCAAGAAATTTGAGTGAACTTCACAAGGAATGGACCGGAGACAGTCAAGGCATCAAGAGCCACCACACACAGAATTGTCAAGGAATTTGGCCCAGTTGTCGATTCCTCTCGTTAAGCCACTCCTGAACCACAGACAACATCAGAGGCGCTCTTACCTGGCTAAGGAGAAGAAGAACTGGACTGCTGCCCAGTGGTCCAAAGTCCTCTTTTTCAGATGAGAGCAAGTTTTGTATTTCATTTGGAAACCAAGGTCCTAGAGTCTGGAGGAAGGGGGGGAGAAGCTCATAGCCCAAGATGCTTGAAGTCCAGTGTTAAGTTTCCACAGTCTGTGATGATTTAGGGTGCAATGTCATCAGCTGGTGTTGGTCCATTGTGTTTTTTTTGAAAACCAAAGTCACTGCACCCGCTACTCAAGAAATTTTGGAGCACTTCATGCTTCCTTCTGCTGACCAGCTTTTTTGAAGATGCTGATTTCATTTTCCAGCAGGATTTGGCACCTGCCCACACTGCCAAAAAAAAGCACCAAAAAGTTGGTTAAATGACTATGGTGTTGGTGTGCTTCGACTGGCCAGCAACTCACTCAGACCTGAACCCCAGAGAGAGAATCTATTCTCAAGTCAAGAGGAAAATGAGAAACAAGAGACTCAAATGCAGATGAGCTGAAGGCCACTGTCAAAGAAACCTGGGCTTCCATACCACCTGCAAGTGCATTACAAACTGATCACCTCATGCCAATGTACTTAATGAGGCAGTAATTAAAGCAAAAGGAGCCCCTACCAAGTATTGAGTACATGTACAGGTAAATGAACATACTTTCCAGAAGGCCAACAATTCACTAAAAATGTTTTTTTTTCCCATTTTTTTTAGTCTTTATGAAGTATTCTAATTTGTTGAGATTGTGAATTGGTGGTTGTTTTTTTGTTAAATGTGAGACAAAAATCATCACAAATTCTAAAAGAACCAAAGACTTAAACTACTTCCAGTCTGTGCGCACTGAATTCTGTGTGGCCCAATACATGAGTTTCACAATTTAGCAGGTTGGATTACGGAAATAAATGTACTTTTCCACCTACATTCCCTGAATTTATTGACATGCACATGTATACAAATTATCATTCATATACATTACTTGAGTTTAGGGGTCAGTTTATGCTCACTAAGGCTGTACTTTATTTGATCAGAAATACAGTAAAAAACAGTAATGTTGTGAAATATTATTAGAACTGATTTTTCATTTGAGTACAATTTAAAATCTAATGTATTTCTCTGATTTATTATTTTCTGGCATCATTACTCCAGTGTCACATGATCCTTTAGGAAATCATTCTAATATGCTGATTTGCTGCTCAAGAAACATTTCTTATTAGTGAATAGTGGTAGAAAACAGTTTTGCAGCTTCATATTTTTGTAGAAAACTGTGATTCTTTGTTTTTTTTTTTTTGATAAATAGAAAAACATGTTTTGAAATAGAAATCTTTTTTGGTAAACATTATAAATATCTGTACTGTCATGTATGATCAATTTAATCCACCCCTTGCTGAATTAAAAAAAAAAAGAACTGAAATCAAACATTTGAATTTTTAATGTCTGTTTTATTTAAAATTTGTTCATATTTTTAATATTTATATATATTTTATTATATATATATATATATATATATATATATATATATATATATATATATATATATATATATATATATATATATATATATATATATAAAATTGTATTTATTTTAAAATAAAAACTACTATATGATAATTTTACAAATTGAAATATAAAGTAATATAAAAAGCTATATTTTAAATATAAGCTAATATATATCAATTCAAGTATACATAAATATACAGAGTAAAGGTGAGGTCTGCTGAACTTACCTGGTCCCTTGTGCCAAAAAGAATCCCCATGTCCATAAACTCATTATCATAACCGTACATTCAGAAGCTAAGCAGCCAACCGCCTCTCAGTGCCGCAATATTCCCAGAAGGGCAGTTTGCTTTAATTTGTAAAAGACATGGCATCGGTAGAGGATAGCATTTAGCCTGTAGTGTTGGAATTAGACTAATGCCTCTGGTGTTTCATCCAGGCTCGGAGTAGGTTTTCTGCAGATCCCAGAGTACCCGTGGCCTTAGAAAACTGTTATAATCAGGCAGCACACAGGAGCAAACGAACTGATTGGTTTTTGGCCTTTATATATGTGCAAGACTGAATCAAGACTGAAGTAAGTTCCTTGTCAGCGTTGCTTGTATTGTAATTGTGCAAGCAAATGGATCACAAGTAGATTTGGGTG
>NC_056585.1:0-5952 GCF_018340385.1 Cyprinus carpio | reverse complement strand
TTTTATTTTAAAATTAAAACTAATTATATGATACTCTACAAATTGAAATATAAAAGTAAATATAAAAGCTTATATTTTAAATATAAGCTAATATATATCATTTCAAGTATACATAAATATACAGAGTAAAGTCTTCTGCTGAGAACTTTACACGGTCCTGTGCCAAAAAAGAATCCCCTCATGTCCATAAACTCATTATCACTTAACAGGTGCCATCCGTGTTGCCAACCAGCGCCTTCTCAGTGCGTTATTCCAGAAGGGCAGTTTGGCTTTATTCTGTAAAGACGAGCTTTTTATACATGTAGAGGATAGCATTTAGCCTGCAGTGTTGGAATTAGACTAATGCCTTGGTGTTTCATCCAGGGGCTTTCGGGTATGTCTTTCTGCAGTCAGATGCATGCCTGAAAATCCTGTTATATCAGGCAAGCACACAAAGAGCAAGACTGTTGTTTTTAGCCTTTATATACAGACTGAATCATGACTGGAATGTAATTCCTGTCAATATTGATCTTGTTGGTAATGTGAAAAGCAAATTGATCCTACCAAAGTAGATTTAGGGAAATTTCCCACACACTGCTGGGGACCGGATGGTGAAGTTTTAATAGATGCGAATAAGGACAGGCAGACTCAACATGGCAGCAGTTAATGCTTTAAATAAATAAAAATTATAGCATCAATATATACATCTAGATTTGGGTCGATTGACTTATAATCATAAAAACAACCCCATAAACAACCATGAGGGACCAGATTGTGTGAAAAAATAACCTCACTGACCTCTGTGATAAACCATCCCGGAAAAACCTGCAGCAGGCGTCAGCGTTAGAGGCGAACCTCCCGTTCTTGTAGTGGGAAGCGATGTAGGATCTGTTTTTGTTTCTTACATAAGCATTCATGTATTTGTCCACTGAGCTCAGGTTTTGATATATCTGAATTAGCAAATACACACATTAAGTCTGGGCCACTATGAGGTCCCACATTTTGATCTCCAAAACCCTAAGCACAAAGGCATTAAACTTGTTTCAATTTTTGTATTTCCCATTATATTCAAATTTTGATTCTCATCAGATTTAAAATAACACACACACACAAAAAAAACACAGGCCAGTCCATCAAAGTTATACTTCACATACTACAATATCATTAAAGTTAAAGTTGAAATCTAAATGGGGCTGACAGCAGGTCAAAGTACACCTCTGCCTTTTTCATATCAATGGACTCTGATGCTAAGTGTATTTTCCCCTTAAAATAGCAGATGGAAAATAAGAGAGGGATGTTTCTGGAGCTGTGGCCTTGCTGTAAACATGCAGAAATGGAAAGAGCACAGAAAGAGGCTGAGCTCACCTCTTGAACTTGTCCTGTTTGGGCCCACACACTGACCACCGGCCCCTGTCCATCATTTTTAACGATGTCGACATGTCAATGTACTGTCCAGTTCAATGACTTTTCTCCATCCCACTTGAGCTCCGTCATACCGTGATCAGAGAACAGGACCACGTTTATATCATCTCTCATATTCTTCTCCTGACAAATAAATCAAACATTTAGGGTTGTCAAATCGATTAATGGCGATTAATTGCATTCATGTATCACGATATACCGGTAAAGGTATCGCGGTACCCTGCTTTTATTTAAAATATGCGGGTTTCCTCATTTTACTAGTACTGGTACTTTAAGAAATGCAGCGTATTTCCTCAATAAAACCGCATTTCCTGATGAGTTGCATCGGCGATCGCGACAAGCGGGACAACGCGTGTGTGCAGCACTCTGCTTTAGCTCAACTTTTAAATATCTAATATTCCCGCTGCTGTCTTTATAATAATGTTAGTCAAACAACAAAAGAAAAGAGAAAATTACTCACAAATCTTTGACTGAATAACTTCAGTAGCTTTAATAAGGATAGACGTGTGACTGCTTAATTCATACAGTGAAGCCCAATGCATTGCTTTTCTTTTTCTTTTACATTTTGATTATTTTATTCAATTTCTGTATTTCTAACTTAAATGCTACTGTCAAATAATCCTACTGTTTATTTCATTTGTGTATGTATTGTTTAATTGTATTTCTCCTATTGTTTGTTTTCTTGCATCTATAGTTCTTATTATGTAATGACAAAGATAAAGTAACAAAAACAAAAAAGTTTGTTTACATGATATGTGTGTGTACTGTGTATATTTATATGTATATATAAATACACTAATACATGAATATATTAAATTTTTTATTTATATTTAAATATATTTATTATATTTCATTTCTTAAACATATATATATATATATATATATATATATATATATATATATATATATATACACACACATTACATAGACATATATTATGTAAACATAAACTTTTATATTGGATGCGATTCATCGATTTGACAAGACTAAAATAAATACAAAATGTGTTTTAGATAGCCAGGTGGAACAGACAGCGAGTATTGTTTTTTTCTCTCTTTCTTTCACACATGTAAAAATACCTTGATTTTCTGGTGGAGGATCTGGAAAGCCTGGTCAAGTGAGCGAATAGCGCGCTGTATTTCTGGAGAGCGCGGCCCAAAGTGATGTCCTTCCACATCAATCTTCTCGTAATAAATACCAGCCATGTCTGCTTTATCGCTCCTGTTTGAAACATATCATTCAAATAAAATCATCAAATAATAACAAACACGCTTAAAGGAACAGTTTACCTGAAAATAAATGTAGATGAGTTTGTTTCTTCATCAGAACAGATTAGGAGAAAATGTAGCATGACAGATCACTTCAGTTTGTTGTGGTTATTGGTTGTTTTTTGCCATACATAATCTTTCATCAAATGTTTAAACTTACTACCTCTTCTTTTTTCGACTGTGGGGCCTTTGGATAATAGCACAATCTCGACTCACTCTAGCAGAAAGCTAAATATTGTGTTTAATGATTTCTGAGCCAGCTTGCGGTCTTACTTACATATTACGAGCGATCTCCATGGAGTCGGTCAGTCTTCTCTGAAGGGTTGTATACATTTTCCTCACCGCATGTAGGTTGACTCAAGAATCGTCACTTCACAACCTGAAAGCACAGAAACACCCCTTTAGACCAGGTGACCTGCATTTTATTGCATTTTTGAGAGAGACCAAAAAGGCTTTTGAAAGCTTGAACACTCCACTTAAACACCTTCCAAGCGGAGCCGGCTTTTTTTTTTTTTAGAGTCACGAAGTGCAGTAGGTGTCTGGATGGGCTCTGTGTGACCACGGGGCGTATTCAATAAAACTTGAATTAATTACTTTACAAGGTGGGCTATTAAGTACAATTTTTTAAAGAAATATTTAATATTTTTTTTATGCGTTGTTATAAAATTTTAAAGAAAGTAATCTTTTTATTCAGGCAAAGGATGCCATTAAAATTTATCAAAACGTGACATGATGTGTTTGAAGACATGTATATACATATAATATATAAAAGAATTATATTGCCAAAATAAATGCTTTTGTAACAACTTTCAAGGAAGCAGGGCATGTTCAGAAATGTTCTATTGAGCATGTCATATCCGCATATTAGAATGATTTTGACAGTCAAGTGACTCCTGAAGACATGGAGTAATGATGCTGGGAAAAGATTCAGCTTTGCATCCACCAGGAGGAAAATAAAGTTACATTTAAAATATGTCAAATAGTAGAAAACAGTGTATTTTAAATTGCAATACAGAATTAACGGGATGATTGTTTTTTACTGAATTTTACCACTTATTAAAAAAGACCAGTTCAGATATCACTAACTGGCCAGTTACTAAGTTAGGACAGTAGTAAGGTAGACTCTCGTTTACTTAGTTTCTGCATGTGTGACCCACAGCGCTCTCTGATCCGGTTCCAACACATTGGCAGGAGCCGGGCTATCTGGAATTAGTTGCCAATCAGGAACTCCTTCATGGTGTTTTTATCCCACATATTATTCCACTGTCATCTTGTGCACCGAGACTTTTCCCGTGAAGGTAGCGTCCTGAAAAAGGAGGAGGAGGGCCAGCAAGAATGAATTATTTACCCAGAACAACAAGGGGGTGGGATTAAATCAGCATGCCTCAGAGGTTCATTTTGATTAAAGAGCTTCATTCATTATTTAGTTGGGAGCGGAGAAAAAAAATTGAGGACAACGAGGAGGAGGTAGGACGAGGAGGAGGACGAGGGCAGAGGAGAAGGGGATGGACAGTGACGAGGGAGGACGAGGACAAGGAGGAGGAGGACTGGTGAAGAACGAGAAGAAAGAGGGACATGAGGGATGAGTTGAAGGACAGGGAGAGGTGGAGGTGGAGAAGGAGTGAGAACAAGGAAGAGGAAGGGCAATGTGGGCAAGGAGGGGGGGGGGGAAAACAGCGGTCTTGGATATGAAATTCGAAGCCAACTTTAGTTGCACCATGTTCATGCTCAATGGTATGTATTATGAACCATGAGGGAGGCACAGGGACCACTGTACGTTGCTACAGCCAAATTTGAGTTGATTACACAATCGCTCATCATCAGAAACCAGCGACCCGGAAAAGGAAAGAAGGGGGAAAACAGGTAGGGGTGTACATACACAGTAATGTGTGCTCCTGTACAGCTAACATTTGAGGTGCTTATACTCTGTGATAGTCCATATACAACGATTACACTTTGCACAATATGATATGTTTCCAAATTTTGTTACCTATATTTTCAAACAATTGTGATTGCTCTCTAGTTTTGTAGGGTACGGACACAGGGACGACAGAGGCTTGTGTCCGAGGAGGAACAAGACGAGGGAGCTTGTAAAACCTGCTAGTGATGATTGTGCCATACTCCGACTATTTCGCCCTCCTTGCTTGAGGAAATTCAAAGGAGAGTGACCTAGCGGCTAATCATCATTTTCGAGGGGATAAATTCCATCCGCCTCTACAACAAGTGACGTTCATCCCGCTGCAAAGCCCTACACGGTTGTCGGATGACTGTGAAACTTGAAACGGCCGGTACCGACGTTCCCAGTTTGACAAAACTCTGACAGAGTGAAAGGGACCAACGAGTGGAATGATGTTTCATGGTATGAGTATCATTATATGTCAGAAAGTTTGTCTGTACCATAACAGTATCAGCCCCAGTGTTATGTTGCCATTTGTGCCCTCTTGAACTGGCTGCTTCAAGGATGTGGATTTACACTACTTCTGTGTTTCGTGTTTATGTAGAGATAGAGAATCTTTTGAAATTGAAGCGCTCAGCCATGTTCACCATGAAATTATCGTTAGTGACATAGGCGGTTCTTTTTTTTTAACCCCGTACCAAAAAGAAGTGAGAGGGTTACGGAAGAAAATAATTGTCTTTCGTCATCGTAGCTATAGTAACATGTACGGCCGGAGGGAAATAAGGATCAACGAGGCGCCTAACGTCACACCGACATGCCATTATAGAGACCCCTATAACAATATGCTTCTCATAGACTTTCCTTGACTGGTCTAAGGAAGAGCCTATGTTCCAGATGAGAACCTCAGGGAACCCGCACAGCTCAGAGCAGCACCCTCACTCTGTGGTGCTTGGAGAATATAGGGAAATTCCATCGTGCTGCTCTTGTTCGTGATATGGTTCCTCACTGTACCAATAACCAAGGTTTTCAAACATCTTTCTGCCTGCATTTTACTATCCCATTCCGAAGCAAGGAAGGGGAGAGAGAGGAGGCGGGGGGTCGGCCGGCAACAAATGGCTGAGGAGGAGCTCCCGTGCCAGAATACGAACCCATGGCAAAAGTTCTGTACTCATGCAGTAAGGATGAGACTTGAGGGAATGTGATAATGAGGGGCAATATAAAACAACTATAGGGCGAAAACTGGGTGGTGCCCGACGCTAGTCTCGTTGCCGATCAAATCAGGGGACTGGTAGTTGCCACTCAGTTCAATGCAGATTGTATTGTTAGGTACATACGCTATACCATATTTTTGCCCCCCCGGGCCCTCTGCGTCCACGACCCGTACAG